>NC_057803.1:415080924-415333400 GCF_018294505.1 Triticum aestivum | reverse complement strand
GACTTCTTTTCCTTGAACGAGTCAATCAGTGGCTTGGTGTGCTAGGATATACATATGGAATGAAGATGATCAGTCTAACAGACCACAGAATTCTTCGCACGTGCATGACCGACTTGGGATGATTCCAAAGGAGCAAAAACAAACTTTCCCGAATTCACGACGGCAACTTACATCAAAATGCACGTGAATCAAAGAAAGTCACTCCTTTCATCAAACAAGTACTTCATGAGCTAGCATGAAGAAAATGCTTTCAAAAGTTTCCAACACTAACTTAATGTTCAACAACATCATGGGGAAGATAAGAATGTTGTCAATGGGCTCAACAACAACTCATCGGAATTTCCATATCACTGGACTTCCACCATCATGTGAACACGGTGATAGCATTTGTCAGACCCAAAAGATATAATGGTGTATGCTCGAGGGATCAACCACGAGTAAGACAACATTACGAACATCGTTGGTTATAACTTGATTTGACGATAGCCCACACTCAAATCAAAGGATTGATAAGACAATAGGTCCAGCAACTGATCACAGGGACCAATCGATGAAGATATCATCTTTCTTCAACACACACTACACAAGAATATCCCTTTGGAACGAACTAAGTCAGGCAAGCTTTTATCTTCCAACCCTCCAAGTTGTCGTTTAGCTTAACCAACTAGCTCAGGGATATCTAACACCGATTCTTGGAGAGAAGGTGGTTCACAAGAAACCAACTTGATCACGAGCTCAACATAGCGGTCAGGTGACAACCTGGTAATACTTCCGAGAAGATCTTCGGAAATCACGAACCACCGATATGTTACTAAGCTCGAAAACAATCTTGCTTTTCAGGGCAAGACGATATGATCAAATGGGTGAGGACTTGACAAGATCCTAACTCATCAATCGAAGGGTGCACCAAAATAAGGACTAGGTAGCACGATCAATCTTAGAATGGTGATTCAATAACCAACATACTAAGAATAAGATTATTGTCCATTAACTACCAAGCAATGGGGTTGCTAGGAGTATTGAGTTCACACATCATGATTCACTTGTCGGCACTCTGGCTGCAACAACACGGAACTGAGGAATGAAAAAGGATAGCGAGAAGTATCACTATGTCAAGAATTCACAAAAGGTGGTGCAATTCTCATGAAATTCCTGTCGTAAAGAAGGTAATACTTCAGGGTAGAGCAGACCAGAAGCTGGATTGTAATTTGATCTGCGAAACACAACTACTTTGACCCAATCCTAAATATGGATGAGGTACTGGAGTTTGTTTCTCCAAGTCACTCAGGACAGAATGGCTTGACGGACCACAAGAGTAATAAGCATTGATAACACGAATGCACAATTACTCCTGACTATCAATTGATAGACGAGGGCCAGGAAACAACTAAAGAGGGACAACTCAAAGGAACATATGATTTTCTGAGTTGTGAATGCATAGATTAGCATGTCGAACGAGTTCAACATATTTCTTCCGGACAATCCATGCGGAAAGGTAGAACTGGCAGAGTCACAATGTAGAATCGAGAACCCATCGAGAGCACTCTGATTGTGATCTTTCGATCAGCGAGGAACATCTGCCATAAGCGGTTCATAGTATTTGGAAAAAAGGAATACCACGAACATCGAGGACTAATGCAAAGGTTACTAATAACCTAAAGGAACGAGCAAAACTATCAACATGAAGCAAGTAGGGTGAATCTCGGGTTCAAAACCCAAGGAGTAGAATACCTAGTACTAAATGGCATCACGGGATGCTTTCGATAATGACGGCCAGAGTCATCACACTGGAACATAAATCATGGCTAGACTACTAGATGATCCCCGGAGACACCTAGCGTCATAATAGTAACTCCAACATAATGTCAAGGCAATAGAATACCTCAACTCAACAATTAGTGTGATTGAGCTGGCATAAAGGAACATCGAAACCAGAGGGAAAGGATTTTGCAAATGCATCAGACTATTTAGAAACCTGGAATGACTCGGACAGCATAACGGCTGTAAATGCTCAGAAAAGATTTGAGACATTCACAAAAATGGTGGCATAACCACTCAGAAGCACAATATCAAGGTTTCGAGATCAACAGTTAACGTACGGAAGTAGTAGAAACTGAACTCAAGCTTAAATCCAACAATCTATAAGTCTACGGATTAGTAACACGTGATCCTAATAGAAAGAAGAGATAGCCTAGTTCTTAATCCCCGTAGGAAAGATAAGATGACTCAGATCAGAAGGGCATAAGGTATAAGGAGTAAAAAGAGCCTTACGTTCCATCCCACAATCAATTCCCTTATATAACTAAAGAATTTCTAGACTCAACTTCGACCAGTTTGGCTTGGTAATCCTACAGGCAGTCAAGCTCTGATACCAACGCTGTCAGGACCCCGACTCAATGCCACATCGATCTAGCATGTAACACCCCATATCACTTTGCGGCCTCACGCACGGTATTCCCACGGGTGTCGCCTTACCTTTTCCCGGGACCGTTTGCGTCTTTTGGCACACGTATATGAAAGTGTCGCTAGCATCCATATGGTAAGGAGCCCGGGCTGACATGGCTAGTCGTAAACCCAAAGTGGCACAAACTTACAGGGACAGGCATCCATGACCCAACATCGAACGTGTCGGTCATCGGCGAGTAAATCCAGGCTGTAGCACTGGGCTAGCAGGACTCCGGTGAACCGGGCTGTAGCGGGCTAACAGGACTCCGGTATTCATCGCGTGACATTTCCCCGAAGGGACAGACACAGGAACGAAGAAGGACACACGCCGGCCAGCCTAAGTGTTCCGGAGCAGTAGCAAGCTACCATGGCTCAGTGGAAACACTAGGAGACATTTCCCGGTAAGAGAGGCTACTAAGGATAAACAACTAGATAGTCAGATCCCACACATACCAAGCATTTCAACAACATACACACAATATGCTCGATATGTGCAGATACAACATGGCATCACAACATGACTCTACGACTCAAGTAATTATTCAATAGGCTCCGAGGAGCGAGATATTACAATCATGGGTCTCATGACCCGACACTCAGAGCATACAAATCAAGCACATGTGGAAGCTTAACATGTCTGAGTACAGACATCTAGGAATGAGAAAGGCTGAGAAGCATGACTATCTACCAGATCCTGCCGAGGGCACAAGATCGTAGCTGAGGTAACAAGCTAAACGTCGAAGTCCACGTGGAACTACTAGTGAGACTGAAGTCTCTCCGCAAAACATAAAATAGGCAAACGTGAGTACAAATGTACCCAGCAAGACTTACATCAGATCTATCTACATATGCATCATTATCAACAAGGGGGTGGAGGGGTTTGACTGCAGCAAGCCAGCTTTGACTCGGTGGCTATCCTAAACTACGACTGCAAGTAACTCTTTTGAGATGGCGCACACGAGTCCACATATTCACCATATCAATACACCACTATGGATTCGCTCCCGTCTCCCTACGAGAACGCCATCCATAGCACTCACGCTTATCTTGCGTGTTTTAGAGTATCCACTTTCACTTGTCTATGAACTGTACAAGGGGTCCAAGTTTCCATATCCGAGGAATCTGGCTATTCGAATAGATGATGTTAACCCTGCAGGGGTGTACTTCTTCACACACGCTTTCGCCACTTATCGCCCTGTACACGTCATGTACCTCGGCAACCTTCAAGCAGAAGCCAGGCGAGGGAGTCGGCCACGACCTGACTAACCGAACAAGTCTCTAGTCCAGGTTTATCGCCTATTCGGGTTCCATCCGCAAGGAGATCCGGCCGGGGTGTCGCTTACGGCCCCAAACGATGTGAGCAGGGTTCCCAAGCCCACCATCCGGGTGCCACTTGGTACACCATGCCACTGTGCCTAGTCTGTCCCAAGCCCACATGTACCGGGTGCCACTTGGTAGACTACTAACACTACCTACAAATACCAGAAACTAGTTGCAACTCCTGGACAGAGATCATGTTGATTAATAAGTCGAGAGGGGTCGAGTTACCGGAACCCAATGTGTAGTAGTAACTGGTCATGGATCACAAACACAGAACTCAGTTCCTGAGGATGGCTGCAATGAGACAACCCACCATGTACTCCTACATGGCCTCTCACCGCTACCTTTACCAAATCGTGTTCACACACTTAGTTTACCCATAGTAGGACATGTTCACACGCCTCTGATTCATCCCCGATGAATCAGACCTGACTCAACTCTAAGCAGTAGCAGGCATGACAAACAAGCATGAATGAGTAGGCACATAAGGGCTCAAACAACTCCTACTCATGCTAGTGGGTTTCATCTATTTACTGTGGCAATGACAGGTCATGCAAAGGATAAAGGGTTCAGCTACCGCAGCAAGTATCAAATATGTCGTTGTTGTCCTAATGCAGTAAAAGAGAGCAGGAGCGAGAGAGTGGGATTTTATCGGAATGAACAAGGGGGTTTTGCTTGCCTGGCACTTCTGAAGATAATATAGCTCTTCATCGGTGTCATTGATCACATCGTCGGTACACGTCTATCGAGAGGGGACAATTACCGACAAATACAGAAAAACACGATCAATGCAATGCACAATATGATGCATGCTATGACATGGCAATATGAATGTGTTTTGGGCTAATGCACCTAAAACCAGATTAAATGAAGTTGGTTTGAATCCAAGATTCAAATTCAAACTCCATATGTGGTTACTTAAATGTCATTCACTTCATTTGCCCTAAACAGTAGTGATAAGTTGTTCTAACATGCATGTAAATGGTACAGATGGATAGATTGGATTTTTCTGATAATTTTTCATATATAATTTATTTAATTTGGAGTTACGGTTGAATTTCTATGATTTATTGAAGTTTTAGCTATTTTCTGGAATTTCCTGATTATTTTTAAATCCAGAAAATACTTATTGCGTCAGCCCCACGTCACAGTGACGTCAGCAGGGTCAACTGGGCGCCCCAGGTCAAACCTGACGTGTGGGGGCCACACGTCAGTGACACAGGAGCTAATCCCGGTCAAACCCAGCGCTAACTGAGGTTTGACCAGGGGTGGGGCCCACAGTCAGTGGCCTAGGGGGTTGGTTAGGGCGTCATTAGCGCTAATTAAGCGTGCCACGTCAGCAGTCACCGGAGTTTCGCCGGCGGCGACCATTCCGCACGGCGGCGCGGCTCGGATTTGAGCTAGGGGCGACGGTTTGGCGCGCGGTTTGGCTCAGTAGAACGTCCGCGACGCGGCGCGTCCAGCGGTGGCTGTGGCCGCGGCTGGGGTGGCCGGAGCCGACAACGGCGATGGCAAGTGCGGCGGCCGGAGCTTCGGTTTCGAGCGGGGCGAGGCCACAGAGGACGGGAGGGATGGCTAAGGGGCTCGCCGAGTTCCTGAAGATGCTAGGAGCACGGTGCCGTGCTCGGTTTCGAGCCTTGCTGGCTGCAGTGACGGCGGCGACATCGCCGGCGGCGTGGGGTTCTCGGCTCGTTGTGAACGGCGGCTAGAGAGGGAGGTAGGGCACGGGGAGAGGGGGAATCGGGTCAAGGCTCACCGCAGAGCTGCAGGGAGGGTTAGTGGGCTCGGGGGCGCGCCGGAGTGGCCGAATCGACGGAGAAGGGCGCCGGGGCTGAAGCTTGAAGACGATGGCGATGGCGGCTGCTCGGGGCCCTTCTGGTCGCGTGAGACGATGAGGAGGACGAGGGCGGAACAACGGAGCTCTGGGAGGCGTCGGGGAGGCGAGAGGGTGGTGGTGGCCGCGGCGAACGGCGTCGGTGGCGACGGGCTCCGCTCGGTGGAGGAGAGAGGGAGCCAGAGAAAGGGGGAAGAAGGCACGGGGAGAGTGCGAGGCCTGGGAGGGTGCGTGGCGTTGCGGATGGGGTCCAGGGCGACGAGAGGAAGCAGGAGGTGGCCAGGGGGAAGCAGGAGGTGGCCGAGGCCTCTCGGGCGCGCGCCACGCCTCGCCTCTGTTCGTCCTCCTGGCAGAGGAGGAAGATGACAAGGGGGAGGAGGTGGGCTAGGCCGGCTGGGCCGGTCCTGTTGGGCCACCAGGTGGCCTTCACAGGTAAGTCCAGGTGGTTCTGCTCTCCTTTTTTTTTGTTCTGTTTGTTTTATTTAATTTATTTTGCCACTGTTTTGAATTTAAAATAATTCAAACAATGCCAAAAACTCCTCTGAATATTTTATATTGCTAGATGGACTTTTCCAAAAGCTTATAAAATATTTCAGGGGTATTTGAAATTATATTCTAATTATATGAATATAATTCAAATTCAAATAGCTAATGAATTAAATCCAAAGTCCCAAAAATAATTCCTTAAAAATGTTCAATATTTTGGTTGGGACCAGAACCCTTACCAAAAATTATCAAACATTTAAGGAGAGCATTTTGGAGCAATGAATGAGATTTCTAGGGTTTTTGCCCCTCTTTTATTTAGGGTTTTGAGGCTTCCAATTTCCCTCAGTTCAAATTTCAGAATTTAAACATGATGCACACACGAAGCTAGCCTAGAGCATTACCAGAAGCTAGGGATGTGACACATCAACACAAAATCCAACCGTTACACACTTTTGACCCATCTCGGTGGCACCAATCTGTGCAAAATGAACATTAGGAATCTTGGTGGGACTGATGCGAACAACCCGGTGGGACCGATGTGCTTGGGCTTAGGGAAAACTTCCTCTTGGTGGTACCGATTGCATCATCTTGGTGGGACCGATGTGAAGCAATAAGGCAACAGAGAATCAGTCAAGCCATCTCGCTGGGACCGATTGCAGCATCTCGGTGAGACTGAAATAATTGCAACAAGCAACAAAGAGTTGGCAAGGCCATCTTGGTGGGATCGAGGTCCATATCAGTGAAACCGAATTGTTAGGGTTTTGGCAATGGCTATGTCAATATGAACTCGGTGGCTTCGGATGGTTTGGACATATTTGGGTAGAGAAAGTGGCTGAGGGTTTCGGAGCAATATCACTAAGCACTTGAGCAACAAAATCATTAAGCAATACCTCATCCTGTTTTAATATTATTGGCTTTCCTATGGACTCAATGTGATCTTGGATCACTTAAAAAAATGCAGAGTCTTGAGCTTTTGTCAATCCTTGTCCTTAGCATTATGAAGGGGTTCCACATCCTATTGTCCTTTCCACACCATTGTTGAACTTGTCTAGAATATACTAGATAAAACCATTAGTCCAACAAGAGATATGTTGACATTAATTACCAATATCACCCAGGGAGCACTTGTGATTTATCTTTCCCGACTCTGTTTTCGTCCGCATTACTTGTGATGCACTAAACAAATTCATCATATATACTCCTTGATGTTTTGACCACCGTATCGCAAGATTCTCCTATGTTCTTGTTGCGTGTTGTTTTCCCTAGCAGATTTGACAATATGTCATCCCAAGATTCGGATGGAGAGAGCTATGTTTACCACTATATTGCAAACCCAAGGATCTACGGAGATGTAGACCCTTATGGCTGGTCCACGGAGGAAGAGAGAGAGATGTTGATATGAAGGGAATGGGAGACTCGAGTTCAAAAGAAGATGGAGCCCCTCTGCCTCGGCCAGGAGATATGCATGTGGAATTCAAGAAGTCAAGCCTCCCAAACATAGTAAATGAATCTAATTTTCAATTTATCCTGTTCCGTCTTCTATAGGAAAAGAAGAATGCATTATCTGAAAGGGTATTAGAGCTCGAGCGAGAGGTTAGTCTGTATTCTCAAACAAAGGATGAAGGACAAGCCTACTACTTCATCACCACCACCATCACCGAAGAAGAAGACTCGAGTACACGGGTATGGGCACTCCCCTTGGATTCTGCCAAGCTTGGGGGAGGTGCCCCCGTATCGTATCACCGCCACTTTTATCATCATTATCTATCTTAGTTTGATCCTTAGTTATTTCGTGATTTAGATGAATACAAGTTTAGTACGATCTATTTATGAGTGCTTGCTTAGTGATCTATCTATCTATCTATCTATCTATCTATCTATCTATATAATCGTGTGTGAGTTATATAATAAAGAGTAGTTTGAGTTTTGCTTTGCTTTCTTGTTTCAATGTTAGTAATGAAAAAATAAATAATAAAAGAATGAAAATATCATATCTAATCCCATGGGGTGTAATGACTACACATAAAAGAAGTATAGTTGATAAAATTTGTTGGAAGTTGACAAACATGACATTGGTCATTAGTGCAATCCATGAAAAAAAAGTAACGAAGTAAGAGAGGTCTCACATATAAATATACTATCTTGACATCTTTTATGATTGTTAGCCCCCATCAAATATTCTATATCAATTAGTTGACATTAGACAAGGAAGACAATGAATGATTTATGGTTGTTTACATTCACATCGAAGTTATATTGTCATGGATCTTCTAACATGTGGTGCGTGTCTAGGATCTTTTGCTAGCCAAAATTCTCACTAAGCAGAGATACTACTTCTGCATCCAAAACCCTTAAACCTAGTTTCATGTGATGAGAGTCCACTATATCTACCTATGGGTTGAATAAGACCCTTTAAGCAAGTTGTCATAAATATGTATGATCTTTTATTCTAAGGGAAAATAAGCTTTGTGCGATCTTCACGGTGAAGAAATAAAAGCAACAGACCGCATAATAAAGGTTGCTATCACAAGGGAAATATAAAGTGACGTTCCTTTACATTAAGAGCTTGTACATCCAAAAACAAGAAACGCATGACAACCTCTGCTTCCCTCTACAAAGGGCCTATATTTTACTTTCATGTATATTTATTTTTATGCAAGAGTCAATAGTGTTCATCCCTATTTCTGCTTATGTACTCTTTAGTGGCAAGCATCATGTGGTGGATAGATCCATATATATCCCGTTGAATGCAGGTGATCATGAGTTATTATTGTTGACATTACTCTTGAGGTAAATAAGTTGGGAGGAAAACCGTAAGCCCCTATCTTTCTACGAGTCTGACTGAAACTTTTGCTCTATAAATATGCCTCGAGTGTGAGCAATCATAGAACACTAAATGATAATTGAGTATGTGAACTTGCTAAACAGAGCTCTTACATAGACTCTTTCTGAAATATGATGGATTGTGATTGTTTCAATGATTGAAACCATAGTTTGTTAGTATCCAATAAAGTTTATGTTCATACTTTAGCTTGTGAATGAATTATTACTCTATCATGAGAAGTTTTATGATGATATATTGCAGTTATGATAATTACCATGATGCTTTCATGTCTATATTTTTTTCTATCGACACCTCCTCTCTAAACATGTGGTCGTGATTATCGATATCGGCTTTCGCTTGAGGACAAACGAGGTCTAGGCTTGGGGGAGTTGATACGTCCATTTTGCATCATGTTTCCTATTGATATTTATTGCAATTTGGACTATTATTTCACTTTATGATATAATTCTTAGCCTTTTCTCTCTTATTTTGCAAGTTTCACATGAAGAGGGAGATTGTTGGTAGCTGGAATTCTGGACCGGAAAGGGCTATATCAGAGACACCTTTTCTGCAAAACTCCAAATGACCTGAAAATGACGGAGAATTACTTTGGAATATTTAAAAATTATTGATGAAAGAATCATTAGAAGGGGATCCACCAGGCAGCCACAAGCCTGGGGGCATGCCCTACCCCCAGGGCTTGCCCCCTGGACTTGTGGGCCCCTAGTGATGTATACTACACAACCATCTTCTTGTAGACGTTGTTGGGCCTCCAAGCTCAATGGTTTGTAGGACAGTAGAAAATTTCCATCAAGTGGATGACCTAAGGTTTATCAATCCGTGGGAGGCGTAGGACGAAGATGGTCTCTCTCAAGCAACCCTGCAAACAAATAACAAAGAGTCTCTTGTGTCCCCAACACAACCAATACAGTGGTAAATTGTATAGGTGCACTAGTTCGGCGAAGACATGGTGATACAAGTGCAATATGGATGGTAGATATAGGTTTTTGTAATCTGAAAATATAAAAACAGCAAGGTAACTAATGATAAACGTGAGCGAAAACGGTATTGCTATGCGTTGAAACAAGGCCTAGGGTTCATACTTTCACTAGTGCAAGTTCTCTCAAGAATAATAACATAATTGGATCATATAACTATCCTGCAACATGCAACAAAGAGTCACTCCAAAGTCACTAATAGCAGAGAACAAACGAAGAGATTATTGTAGGGTACGAAACCACCTCAAAGTTATTCTTTCTGATCGATCTATTCAAGAGTCCGTAGTAAAATAACATGAAGCTATTCTTTCCGTTCAATCTATCCTACAGTTCATACTATAATAACACCTTAAGACACAAATCAACCAAAACCCTAATGTCACCTAGATACTCCAATGTCACCTCAAGTATCCGTGGGTATGATTATACGATATGCATCAAACAATCTAAGATTCATCTATTCAACCAACACAAAGAACTTCAAAGAGTGCCCCAAAGTTTCAACAGGAGAGTCAAGACGAAAACATGTGCCAACCCCTATGCATAAGTTCACAAGGTCATGGAACCCTCAAGTTGATCACCAAAACATACATCAAGTAGATCACGTGAATATCCCATTGTCACCACAAATAAGCACATGCAAGACATACATCAAGTGTTCTCAAATTCTTAAAGACTCAATCCAATAAGATAACTTCAAAGGGAAAACTCAATCCATTACAAGAGATTAGAGGGGGAGAAACATCATAAGATCCAACTATAATAGCAAAGCTCGTGATACATGAAGATCGTGTCGAATCAAGAACACGAGGGAGAGAGAGAGAGAGATCAAACACATAGCTACTGGTACATACCCTCATCCCCAAGGGTGAACTACTCCCTCCTCATCATGAAGAGCGCCGGGATGATGAAGATGACCACCAGAGAGGGATTCCCCCTCTGGCAGGGTGCCGAAACGGGTATAGATTGGTTTTCGGTGGCTACAGAGGCTTGCGGCGGCGGAACTCCTGATCTAGGTTATGTTCTGGAAGTTTGGGAATATATAAGGGTTGTGGGCGTCGGGAACAAGTCAGGGGGGTCCCCAAGGCGGCCACGAGGTAGGGGGCGCGCCCAGGGGGTAGGCCGTGCCCCCCACCCTCGTGGGTGCCTCGAGACTCTTCTCGCCCATCTCCCGTACTCCGTGGGCTTCTTCTAGTCCAAAAATTATCTCCGTGAATTTTCAGGTCAACTGGACTCCGTTTGGTTTTCCTTTTCTGCAATACTCAAAAATGAGGGAAAACAGAAACTGGCACTGGGCTCTAGGTTAATAGGTTAGTCCAAAAAATCATATAAAATAGCATATAAATGCACATAAAACATCCTAGATGGATAATATAATAGCATGGAACAATCAAAAATTATAGATACGTTGGAGACGTGCTACCTCTTGAGCACTGCATTGGTTTTCCCCGAAGAGGAAGGGATGATGCAGCAAAGTAGCGTAATTATTTCCCTCAGTTTTTGAGAACCAAGGTATCAATCCAGTAGGAGGCTATGCGCCAGTCCCTCGTACCTGCACAAAACAAATAAATCCTCACTACCAATGCGATAAGGGGTTGTCAATCCCTACACGGCCACTTACGAGAGTGAGATCTGATAGATATGATAAGATAAGATTTTTGGTATTTTTGTGATAAAGATGCAAAGTAAAATAAAAGCAAAGTAAGAGCAAAGGAAATAACTAAGTATTGGGAGATTAATATGATGAAGATGGACCTGGGGGCCATAGGTTTCACTAGTGGCTTCTCTCGAGAGCATAAGTATTCTACGGTGGGTGAACAAATTACTGTTGAGCAATTGACAGAATTGAGCATAGTTATGAGAATATCTAGGTACGATCATGTATATAGGCATCACGTCCGAAACAAGTAGACCGACTCCTGCCTGCATCTACTACTATTACTCCACTCATCGACCGCTATCCAACATGCATCTAGAGTATTAAGTTAATGAAAACAGAGTAACGCCTTAAGCAAGATAACATGATGTAGAGGGATAAACTCACGTAATATGATGAAACCCCCATCTTGTTATCCTCGATGGCAACAATACAATACGTGTCTTGCTGCCCCTACTGTCACTGGGAAAGGACACCGCAAGATTGAACCCAAAGCTAAGCACTTCTCCCATTGCAAGAAAGATCAATCTAGTAGGCCAAACCAAACTAATAATTCGAAGAGACTTGCAAAGATAAACAATCATACATAAAAGAATTCAGAGAAGATTCAAATATTGTTCATAGATAGACTTGATCATAAACCCACAATTCATCGGTCTCAACAAACACACCGTAAAAACAAGATTACATCGAATGGTTCTCCACAAGAGAGGGGGAGAACACTGTATTGAGATCCAAAAAGAGAGAAGAAGCCATCTATCTACTAACTATGGACCCGTAGGTCTGAGGTGAACTACTCACACTTCATCGGAGGGGCTATGGTGTTGATGTAGAAGCCCTCCGTGATCGATGCCCCCTCCGGCGGAGCTCCGAAACAGGCCCCAAGATGGGATCTCGTGGATACAGAAAGTTACGGCGGTGGAATTAGGGTTTTGGCTCTGTAACTAATCGTTTGGGGGTATGTAGGTATATATAGGAGGAAGGAGTACGTCGGTGGAGAAACAGGGGGGCCATGAGGGTGGAGGGTGTGCCTGGGGGGTAGGCGCGCCCCCTACATTGTGGCCTCCTCTTTTGTGTCTTGACGTAGGGTCCAAGTCTCCTGGGTCTTGTTCGTTGAGAAAATCACGTTCCCGAAGGTTTCATTCCGTTTGGACTCCGTTTGATATTCCTTTTCTTCGAAACCCTAAAACAGGCAAAAAACAGCAATTCTGGGCTGGGCCTCCGGTTAATAGGTTAGTCCCAAAAATAATATAAAAGTGGATAATAAAGCCCAATAATGTCCAAAACAGTAGATAATATAGCATGGAGCAATCAAAAATTATAGATACGTTGGAGAGGTATCAAGCATCCCCAAGCTTAATTCCTGCTCGTCCTCGAGTAGGTAAATGATAAAAATAGAATTTTTGATGTGGAATGCTTCCAAACATATTTATCCATGTAATTCTCTTTATTGTGGCAAGAATATTCAGATCTGAAAGATTCAAGACAAAAGTTTAATATTGACATAAAAATAATAATACTTCAAGCATACTAACAAAGTAATCATGTCTTCTCAAAATAAAATGGCCAGAGAAAGCTATCCCTACAAAATCATATAGTCTGGCTATGATCTATCTTCATCACACAAAATATTTAAATCATGCACAACCCCGTTGACAAGCCAAGCAATTGTTTCATACTTTTAATGTTCTCAAACTTTTTCAATCTTCACGCAGTACATGAGCATGAGCCATGGATATAGCACTATAGGTGGAATAGAATGGTGGTTGTGGAGAAGACAAAATGGAGAAGATAGTCTCACATCAACTAGGTGTATCAACGGGCTATGGAGATGCCCATCAATAGATATTAATGTGAGTGAGTAGGGATTGCCATGCAACGGATGCACTAGAGCTATAAATGTATGAAAGCTCAACAAAAGAAACTAAGTGGGTGTGCATCCAACTTTCTTGCTCCCGAAGACCTAGGGAATTTTGAGGAAGGCCATCATTTGAATATACAAGCCAGGTTCTATAATGAAAAATTCCCACTAGTATATGAAAGTGACAACATAGGAGACTCTCTATCATGAAGATCATGGTGCTACTTCGAAGCACAAGTGTGGAAAAAGGATAGTAGCATTGCCCCTTCTCTCGTTTTCTCTAATTTTTTTTGTTTTTTTGGGCCTTCTCTTTTTTTGGCCTCTTTTCCTTTTCTTTTTTTTCTTTCTTTATTTTTCGTCCGGAGTCTCATCCTGACATGTGGGGGAATCATAGTCTCCATCATCCTTTCCTCATTGGGACAATGCTCTAATAATGATAATCATCACACTTTTATTTACTTACAACTCAAGAATTACAACTCGATACTTAGAACAAAATATGACTCTATGTGAATGCCTCCCGTGGTGTACCGGGATGTGCCATGAATCAAGAGTGACATGTATGAAAGAATTATGAATGGTGGCTTTTCCAGAAATACGATGTCAACTACATGATCATGCAAACCAATATGACAATGATGAAGCTGTCATAATAAATAGAACGGTGGGAAGTTGCATGGCAATATATCTCAGAATGGCTACGGAAATGTCAGGCTGTTTTAAGGAAGGTAAATGGTGGGTTTATGGTACCGGCGAAAGCTGCGTGGTACTAGAGAGGCTAGCAATGCTGGAAGGGTGAGAGTGCGTATAATCCATGGACTCAACATTAGTCATAAAGAACTCACATACTTATTGCAAAAATCTATTAGTTATTGAAACAAAGTACTACGCGCATGCTCCTAGGGGGATAGATTGGTAGGAAAAGACCATCGCTCGTCCCCAACCGCCACTCATAAGGAAGACAATCAAAAAATAAATCATTCTCCGAATTCATCACATAACAGTTCACCATACGTGCATGCTATGGGAATCACAAACTTTAGCACAAGTATCTCTCAAATTCACAACTACTCACCTAGCATGACTCTAATATCACCATCTTCATATCTCAAAACAATCATGAAGTATCAAACTTCTCATAGTATTCAATGCACTTCATATGAAAGTTTTTATTATACCCATCTTGGATGCCTATCATATTAAGACTAATTTCATAACCAAAGCAATTACCATGCTGTTCTAAAAGACTCTCAAAATAATATAAGTGAAGCATGAGAGATCAGTAATTTCTATAAAATAAAACCACCGCCGTGCTCTAAAAGGATATAAGTGAATAACTAGAGCAAATGACAAGCTAATCCGAAAGATATGAGTGAAGATCAATGAGTAGTTGAATAATTATGTAACTATGTGAAGACTCTCTAACATTTAATAATTTCATATCTTGGTATATTATTCAAACAACAAGCAAAACAAAATAAAATAAAATGATGATCCAAGCAAAACACATATCATGTGGTGAATAAAAATATAGCTCCAATTCAAGTTACCGATGAATGAAGACGAAAGAGGGGATCCCATCCAGGGCATCCCCAAGCTTAGGCTCTTTGTTGTCCTTGAATATTACCTGGGGGTGCCTTGGTCATCCCCAATCTTAGGCTCTTGCCACTCCTTATACCATAGTCCATCGAATCTTTACCCAAAACTTGAAAACTTCACAACACAAAACTCAACAGAAAACTCGTAAGCTCCGTTAGTATAAGAAAATAAAACACCACTTTTGGGTACTGTAATGAACTCATTATTTATTTAAATTGGTGTTAAACCTACTGTATTCCAACTTCTTATGGTTCATACCCTCTGATACTACTCATAGATTCATCAAAATAAGCAATCAACACAATGAAAACAGAATCTATCAAAAACAGAACAGTCTGTAGTAATCTGTATCATTCGAATACTTCTGTCACTCCAAAAATTATGAAATAAATTGGTGGACATGTGTAATTTGTCTATTAATAATCTTCAAAAAGAATCAACCTAAACGCACTCTCCAGTAAAAAATGGCAGCTAATCTCGTGAGCGCAAAAGTTTCTGTTTTTTACAGCAAGATCGCAAAGACTTCATCCAAGTCTTCCCAAAGGTTCTAGTTGGCACAAACACTAATTAAAACATAAAACCACATCTAAACAGAGGCTAGATGAACTATTTATTACTAAACAGGAGAAAAAAGTAAAGAACAAAAATAAAGTTGGGTTGCCTCCCAAAAGCGCTATCGTTTAACACCCCTAGCTAGGCATGATGATTTCAATGATGCTCACATAAAAGATAAGGATTGAAACATAAAGAGAGCATCATAAAGAATATGACTAGCACATTTAAGCGTAACCCACTTCCTATGCATAGGGATTTTGTGAGCAAACAAATTGTGGGAACAAGAATCAACTTGCATAGGAATGTCAAACAAGTATAACTTCAAGATTTTAAGCACATAGAGAGGAAACTTGATATTATTGCAATTCCTACGAGCATATATTCCTCTCTCATAATAATTTTCAGTAGCATCATGAATGAATTCAACAATATAGATATCACATAAAGCGTTATTTTCATCATGCATAAGCATAGAAATTTTATTACTCTCCACATAAGCAAATTTATTGTCACGGATAATAGTGGGAGCAAACTCAACAAAATTTATTGTCACGGATAATAGTGGGAGCAAACTCAACTAAAATCATGATGACAAGTTTCATGGTTATCATTATTCTTAATAGCATACAAGTCATCACAATAATCATCATAGATAGCAACTTTGTTCTAATAATAAACTGGAACCTCTTCTGAAATAGTGGAATCATTACTAAATAAAGTCATGACCTCTCCAAATCCACTTTTATAATTATCACAATTAGATTAAACATCCTCCCAAATAGTGGGATTATCACTTCTTAAAGTTGACACTCTTCCAAACCCACTTTCATCAATATAATCATCATAAATAGGAGGCATGATATCATCATAATAAATTTGCTCATCAAACCATGGGAGACAAAAAATATCATCTTCATTAAACATAGCTTCCCCAAGCTTGTGGCTTTGCATATCATTAGCATCATGGGTATTCAAAGAATTCATACTAACAACATTGCAATCATGCTCATCATCTAAAGATTTAGTGCCAAACATTTTAATACATTCTTCTTCTAACACTTTGGCACAATTATCGGAATCCTTATTTTGACGAAAGACATTAAAAAGATGAAGCATATGAGGTACCCTCAATTCCAATTTTTTGTAGTTTTCTTTTATAGACTAAACAAGTGATAAAACATTAAATAAAAAGATTCAATTGCAAGATCTAAAGATATACCTTCAAGTGCTAACCTCCTCGGTAACGGCGCCAGAAAAGAGCTTGATGTCTACTACACAGCCTTCTTCTTGTAGACGTTGTTGGGCCTCCAAGTGTAGAGGTTTGTAGGACAGTAGAAAATTTCCCTCAAGTGGATGACCTAATGTTTATCAATCCGTGGGAGGCATAGGATGAAGATGGTCTCTCTCAAGCAACCCTGCAACCAAATAACAAAGAGTCTCTTGTGTCCCCAACACACCTAATACAATGGTAAATTGTATGGGTGCACTAGTTCAGTGAAGAGATGGTGATACAAGTGCAATATGGATGGTAGATATAGGTTTTTGTAATCTGAAAATATAAAAACAGCAAGGTAACTAATGATAAAAGTGAGCGAAAACGGTATTGCTATGCGTTGAAACAAGGCCTATGGTTCATACTTTCACTAGTGCAAGTTCTCTCAACAACAATAACATAATTGGATCATATAACTATCCCTCAACATGTAACAAAGAGTCAGTCCAAAGTCACTAATAGCGGAGAACAAACGAAGATATTATTGTAGGGCACGAAACCACCTCAAAGTTATTCTTTCTGATCGATCTATTCAAGAGTTCATAGTAAAATAACACGAAGCTATTCTTTCCGTTCAATCTATCCTAGAGTTCATACTAGAATAACACCTTAAGACACAAGTCAACCAAAACCCTAATGTCACCTAGATACTCCAATGTCACCTCAAGTATCTGTGGGTATGATTATACGATATGCATCAGACAATCTCAGATTCATCTATTCAACCAACACAAAGAACTTCAAAGAGTGCCCCAAAGTTTCTACCGGAGTGTCAAGACGAAAACATGTGCCAACCCCTATGCATAAGTTCAAAAGGTCACGGAACCCGCAAGTTGATCACCAAAACATACATCAAGTAGATCACATGAATATCCCATTGTCACCACAGATAAGCACATGCAAGACATACATCAAGTGTTCTCAAATCCTTAAAGACTCAATCTGATAAGATAACTTCAAAAGAAAAAATCAATCCATTACAAGCGAGTAGAGGGGGAGAAACATCATAAGATCCAACTATAATAGCAAATCTCGTGATACATCAAGTTCGTGCCAAATCAAGAACACGAGAGAGAGAGAGAGAGAGAGATCAAACACATAGCTACTGGTACATACCCTCAGCCCCGAGGGTGAACTACTCCCCCCTCGTCATGGAGAGCACCGAGATTATGAAGATGGCCACCGGAGAGGGATTATCCCCTTCGGCAGGGTGCCGGAACGGGTCTAGATTGGATTTCGGTGGCTACAGAGGCTTTCGCTGGCGGAACTCCTGATCTAGGTTATGTTCTGGAAGTTTGTGTATATATAGGAGATGTTGGCGTCGGGCACAAGTCAGGGGGGTCCCCGAGGCAGCCACGAGGTAGGGGGCGCGCCCAGGAGGGTAGGGTGCACCCCTACCCTTGTGGGTGCCTCGAGACTCTTCTGGCCCATCTCCAGTACTCCGTGGGCTTCTTCTGGTTCAAAAATTATCTCCGTGAATTTTCAGGTCAATTGGACTCAGTTTGGTTTTCCTTTCTGCAATACTCAAAAACAAGGAAAAACAGAAACTGGCACTGGGCTCTAGGTTAATAGGTTAGTCCCAAAAATCATATAAAATAGCATATAAATGCATATAAAACATCCTAGATGGATAATATAATAGCATGGAACAATCAAAAATTATAGATACGTTGGAGACGTATCACCTAGCAGGCCTCCAAAGCCCATCTTCTGCTATAAGGTGCCATCTGACATAGAAAAAAAATCAGAAGGAAGGTTTTGGGATGAAGCACCGCCGTCTCGAGATGGAACCTGGGTAGGAGCACTTTTGCTCTCGGACGGAGCGATTCCGCCGGGGAAACTTCTCTCCGGGAGGGAGAAATCGAAGCCATCATCATCAGCAACGATCCTCTCATTGTGGGAGGATCAATCTTCATCAACATGTTCAACAACGCCATCTCATCTCAAACCCTAGTTCATCTCTTGTATTCAACCTTTGCCTCAAAACTTCATATTGGTACTTGTAGGTTGCTAGTAGTGTTTGTCAGATTTTGGGTTCCGGCAAAACCCTTGAGGTTCGAACACTGGGGTGTGCAAAAAGATCTCTCCCCCTCTCTAGCTCATACATGCTACGATCTCACGGCCTTAGCTTGACGAACCCAAAGAACATGAGACACAAGATTTATACTGGTTCGGGCCACCATTGTGGTGTAATACCCTACTCCACTGTGGTGTGGTGGATTGCCTCTTGGGCTGAGGATGAACAGTTACAAGGGAAGAATAGCCTTGCTAGGAGAGGTGTTCTTGTGCTTGGTGAACTTGAGTGGTTAGGGTGCTATGGATTCAATCTAGGTCCGAATCAGATGCCTCCCTATGGTGGTGGCTAGTCCTATTTATAGAGGCCCTGGTCCTCTTCCCAAATATTGAGCGGGAAAGGATCCCACAACGGCCAAATTCTAAGGGAGACAACTAGTACAAGCTATCCTGACAAAAGTAGTCTTCGCCTTCCAAAGGCTCTGGTGGTAACATCGTCTTCGGCTTCATGGTGACCTCCGTCCTGCCGTCCTGCTGGTCTTGGTCTTGTTGCACCGATATGGAAACCTTTTCCTGATGCCTCGGGACTCCTCGCCTGCGCTTGCCCGTTTAGCACTAAAGAGGAAACAATGACACTGTGCATGTTGGCGCCCGCCTGGCTCCAGTCGTCATGGCTTGCATCACAGAAGCCTCGTGAGGTGCCCTTGCCTTGATCTCTCCGCCCCTCGCGAGCCAGCCTGGTGAGGCCGCCCCTGAGGAGGTCTTGTGTCGTCCGCCTCGCGAGGCTTGGCCCCTCGCGAGGGTCTTGAATGTCTGCTGGTGAAGATGGGCCGTACGTGGCCATTGGTGGAGCCACGCTGCGGGCCGTAGGTAGGCAAGTCTGGGGACCCCCTTTCCCAGAACACCGACAGTAGCCCCCAGGCCCAAGGCGTGCTCGGGCTTGACTTCAAGGCGAAGCCAAAGGGCAAGCACGGAGCGCCGCAGGCCCCACCAGCCTGTGGCCACGGTTGGCGCCTGGCGACTGATTGGACATGGGCGCCTCCGCTTCACCATGCTGCCTCGGCAACTGCTCGACTGACAAAAAGGTCGGTGCAGGGAACGCTTGCCTTCATTGCCTTCCTTCGCCTTGCTCCAGATCCCCTCTCTCGCTCTTCACTTCCAAAATCTCCAGATCTGCTCTTATCTCCTTCCGAGCTTCCAACCAATGGCACCCCGAAAGCCCAAGGTTGATTCAGCGCCTGCCTGGTACGAGCCGGCTCTGGAGGCGCCCAATGTCTCAGCGAAGAACCTCGCCGCCACGCCTCTAGTGACGGTGGGGGAGAACAACAAGAAGGGGAAGATCGAGCTCCGGGCTGGCTCCGCCGTGCCCGAAGCTCCGAAGAGCTCCTTCTACCCCTTCTTCATGGGCTGCATCGTCGCCGGCCTCGTTCCCCCCTTCCCCAACTTCTTCTACGCAGTCCTCCAACACTACAGGTTACAGGCTCTCCACCTCCATCCCAACTCCGTTCTTCTCTTGTCAATCTTTGCCTTCTACTGCGAGGCGTATGTCAGGGTGATGCCGTCTGTGGCACTGCTGTGCCACTTCTTCTTCCTTCGAATCAACAATGGCCACACCACGGGGTGCACCAACTTCGTCGCGGCTGGCAAGGCCAACACAATCTCGAAGGCCGGCAAGAAGGCTGATGGCTTCCGGAGCAAGTGGGTTATGATGGACGCCAAGTGCGTCCACCCATGGCTGAAGCTGCCAATGGAGATGCCCCAGTCTGACGAGGGGTGGTCTCGTGCGAAGCTTACTGAGGATCGGGTGAAGGAGGTGCTGGAGAAGATGACCGTCGACCTGAGGCCAGGCAACGCGAAGGCGGCGAAGCTGACGGGGGCCATGCTTCTGAGGGAGTTCCTGACGCTACGGGTGGCTCCTCTCCAGGCACGCTCATGCCCCTTGTGGATGCTCGGGGATGGAGAGGACAAGCTTCGCCTAAGTCCAGAGGCTTTGTCTGAAGGGGAGCTAGTCGTGGCTCTCCGCCTCTTGGTCGGGGACGACCAAGAGTATCTGCTGAGTGCCCACTCCTATGTTCCTTCGGAAGGACGGGGCGGTGATCGCGGCCGCCATGCCCACCTTTGATGGGCACGGCCTGGTGCCGCCGGCGCCCTCTGAAGTCCTGGTGGCGACGGCGATGGTGAACGTGTCTTCTGGCGATTCCCGCAGGGACGGGGAGGAGGACGAGGATGAGGAGCGTGACTCAGAGGCAGCCCCCAAGGGGATGGGGAGACCTCCCCTTGTGCAAGGCCAACATCCTCCGCCTCCAGCCTGACGATGATGGTGATGCCGACATCCTCCCGGAGAAGGGGGAGCCGCCCGTGGTTCCGACGAAGGGCAGGTCGGCACTGCTCTCCCGGGACAACGCTCCTGCCTCACCGCCGCCTAGAGCTGCTTCCGGTCCAGCTGCTGCCCCTGCTTCTGCTCCCGGAGCTGGCGCACCCACGCCTCGGGCTGCGAAGCTCTCCGGCTTCAAGCATACGAAGCGGAGGGACTATGCCATGGTGGACCAGTAAGTGTTCTCGTCCTGCCTTGTTCTCGCTTCCGCTGCTCGTTTCTGACTCTTCTTCTTCGTTGTGCAACTAGGCCGACGACTACGGCGAAGAGGAGAAGGGAGGGCGAGGTGGTACTGCTTGAGCCTAGATCGCCTCCTGCGGTCGCACCCCTCTCCATGAGTAAAGGTGGTGACGGCGCTCGTGCCTCTCCAGCCCGATCAACCTCGAGAGGCTGGGTGGAGCATCCTTGGGAGGAGTCAGCCCCCAAGGCCCCACCGGCTCTGGAGGTGCCAGCGTCTGGCTCGGGCGCTAGGGTCCCCGAGGCTATGGAGCCTCTGGCCTCTCAGGCCATGGTGATGACGACGCCTCTTCCTCCTCCTTCTGCCGTACTGCTGACCCCAGGTTCCTCCGCCTCTCCTGACATCCTGGAGCAGGCTCTTTCTGTGATGGCCCTGCTGCGAGAAGACCTTCAGGGCATCGACCATCGCCTGGTGGCCGGATGCCTGGAACTGGTCTCTGGCTGGCTGCACTCCAACGCGTCCGTCTGGGTGGCACAGAGCCAAGCTGCTGCTAACTCCGAGAAGGACAGAGAGGCTGTTGCCCAGGCTGTGGCCGCCCACAAGGAGGCGCTGAAGGATGCCGAGGCCACCCAGGACCACTGCTGGTCGCTGGCGGCTGAGCTGGAGACCGTGCGGAGGGAGCACATGAAGGAAGCCCGAGGCCGCAAGGCGGAGGAGGAGAAGATGAAAGCCCGAGAGGACACCATCAAGGATCACGATGCCGAACTGGAGTAGTTGGAGCAAAAGCTGAAAGCGGAGAAGGCCGATCTTGACGCCAAGGCGAAGGTCTTGACTGAGGACCGCGCGGCCTTCAAGCTCCTTAAAGAGAAGGCTTGGACGGCGCTGAAGTCTCTCTACGAGAAGGGCTTGGAGGAGCGGCTGGTTGCCGACAACGAGGGCCCCAACCAGCTGGTTCCTTATCTGGTTGGTGTGCTGGAGGACGCTGTGAGCGGCATCGGCCCCATGGCGGAGGAAGACGCCCGCGTTCTCTCCTCAGCCGTGCTGATGCACGTCTTTAGCCACCTCCACCTTCAGGATCCCACCTCCCGCCATGACGAGCTGCTGGAGCTTGTGAAAGACGAGCATTACAAGGCCGCTACTGAAGTTGTGAAGGGTCAGGAGGAGGCCCTGCTGAAGAGGTTCTGCGCCTTCACTCCCGTGCCGCCGACCGGCGGTGCTACCGATCCTGCAACTCCGGCTAGTGGTGCAGGTGAAGGCGACACCATTGGAGAAGAAGCATTCCTTGTAGGCGACAGCGGCGTCTAGGGATGATGAGGCAACCTGCTGGCGGCTCCTTTCCTGTTTTAGTTTCTGCAATATGCACCATGCCTCGTGGAGGCATTAAACTCGCGTTTGATTTCAGGGGAACAATAAGTCCTTTAATATTTTCTTTGAATATCTATGATGTCCTTTCTATTTACTTTATGTTCTATGTCGGCAGGTGAGGGAGTGCTGGACTAAGGGGTCCTCGGGTGTCTGATCTATTGGATATGGGCCGGACTGATGGGCCGTAAAGATACAAAGACTGAAGACTCTACCCATGTCCGGATAGTACTCTCCTTGGCGTGGAAGGTTGTCACATCCCTAGCTTCACCTTGGCCTTGGACCATCTTGGTTGTTGCATCATGTTTAAATTCAAGGAAAATTGAATTGAGGCAATTCCCAAAGCCTCAGAAATCTTTGAAAATGAGCAAGTTAATTTTTTTTTCAAATGAGCCCAAGGAAATGTTCACTTTAATCCCTGAAAATATTGGCAAGAGGTAAAAATCCAAACCAATATTTTAGGGCATTAAGGGTAATTAATTTGGGCATTTTGAATTAAACCATAATGTATTTGAATTGGCTTTATTTCTGTTATAAAAGAAATACATGTCCAATAATTTTGGAAATTATTGTGGGGCTCCAGAGTAATATCTCTAGTCCATACAATAATTTATAAAAGCAACAAAATTGGTTTAGTTTTAAACCTAAATCAAAACAGAGGAAATAAATAGAAAACAGAATTTAAAAAAATAGAGAGATCTACCTGGGCCAACCTACCTGGCCTTCCAGCCCACCAGGGGCTCTCGTGTCTTCTCCTTCCTCTGCCAGAAGGACCGAGGCGCGTGGCCACCGCACGCCAGCACGCGCACGGCCACCGCACACCACCTCCTGCTTGCCGCCGAGGGCCTAGACGCCTCCACGATGCCACGCAGCCCCCTGGTCCCTCTCGCTCACTCCCTCGAGCTCATCCCCCTCCTCTGTTCTCTCTCCCGCATGCACCCGAAAGCGACCGCTGCCGCCGTGCCTAGAGCTACCCCCTCACCCTTCTGCCATGTCCAGAGGCTCCGCAGCGTCTTCATCTTTGTCTTCGACGAGCCAAGCAAGCCCGGGCGCCCTGTGGAGCCGCCTTCACCCTCGTCTTCCTCCTCGGGCACCCGAGATCGCTGTCGTGTGTTCGTCGCCTCCGAGCCGTCCCCAAGCATGCTGAGCTGCTCAACGACCCCCCAGTGAGCTCCGCCACATTTCCCCTCTCTTTCCTGCGTCCTTCCCATCCTCTAGTCACCGTCCCGCCAAGGCCGAGCACTCACCGCCGCACGAACTCGACACCGGCGACACTCCGGTGACCATTTGGTCTTGGGCATGCATTCAACGCACTCTCCGCACTGCGTAGAAGCCATAGGTGCCAACCCTGCAGCGCCACGGCCGTTGTAGCCTCGGCCCCGAGCTCACCCGAGCTCCGGCAGCCGCCACAATCAACGCCGACGAAGATTCCGGCCACCCCGCCATCCCCCACGGCCACAATCTGATGTGCCTCGACGCGCTGCGTCCGTAGAGCCCAGTCGCGCGAGCTCTCGTCGCCGGAGCTGGCCGGACGAGGAGCGCCGTTGCGTTCTGCTTAGCACCGGCGGCTAATCACCATTTAGCCGACGTGGCAGATTAGTTTAGGCTAATGACGCCCTAACTAATCCCCCTAACCCACTGACCACTAGGCCCCACGCCCTAACTAACCGGGTTTTATTTACATTTAGATTAAATTAACCCCCACGGGCCCCACCGGCCAGTTTGACCTGGCCACGTCACACGTTGACCAAGCCCCACCTGTCATTGACACTGAACAACACTGTGTCACTGACCAGTGGGCCCCACTGGTCAGGTTTGACCTGGACCATGCCCCGTTGACTTGCTGACATCATGACGATGTCATGCTGACGCAGTAAATAATTTCTGTTTTAAAACAATTCAAGAAATTCCAGAAAATGCCTAAACTTCTAAAAATCATAGAAAATAATCTATAACTCAGAATGAACTAAATTATATATGAAAAATTATCAGAAAAATTCAAGGAATCTATTTATGATATTTGCATGCACATTTGAACAACCTAGGGTTGCTGTACAGGGAAATTTGCATAATTGACATTTAAATAAGCACATATGGAGTTTGAATTTGAATCCTTGGTTCAAACCAACTTCATTTAATATGGTTGCTAGTTGCATTAGCTCAATCCACAGCATATTGCCATGACATTATCATGCATCATAATTGTTGCATTGCATTGATTGTGTTCCTCTTTGTTTGCTGGTAATTGTCCCCTCTCGATAGACGTGGTTTCGACGATGAGTTCGATGACACCGATGAAGAGCTATATTATGTTCAGAAGTGCCAGGCAAGCAAAACCCCCTTGCTCATTCCAATACAATCCCACTCTCTCGCTCCTGCTCTCTTTTACTGCATTAGGACAACAACGATTCAACTGTTACATGCTGCGGTAGTTGAACCCTTTTCCTCTGCATGACCTGTCATTGCCACAGTAAATAGATGAAACCCACTAGCGTGAGTAGGAGTTGTTTGAGCCCTGATGTGCCTACTCATTCATGCTTGTTTTTCATGCCTGCTATTGCATAGAGTTGTGTCAGGTCTGATTCATCGGGGATGAATCGGAGGTGTGTGAACATGTCCTATTGTGTGTGAGCTAAGTGTGTGAACACGATTTCGTAAAGGTAGAGGTGAGAGGCCATGTAGGAGTACATGGTGGGTTGTCTCATTGAAACCGTCCTCAGGAACTGAGTTCTGTGTATGTGATCCATGAACAGCTACTACCACTCATTGGGATCCTTAATTGACCCTCTCGGCTTCTTAATCACCCTAGTACTCTGTCCAGGAGTTGCAACTAGTTTCTAGTGTTTATAGGTTATGTGTTGGCGGCCGTGCGTAGCGCTGACCCTAGGGGTGGGCTATGATGCGGTAGATACACCGTGGCACGGTGTACCGGACGCCCCTTTGGTGTCTCGGGAACCCTGTTCACATCGTTCGGGGCCGTATGTGGAAACCTCAGCCGGACTCCCTGCGGATGGAACCTGGATAGACGATAAACCTGGACTAGAGACTTGAGTGTTTATGTAGGCCATGGCCGACACCCTCGCTAGGCTTCCGCTTGAAGGTTGCCGAGATACATGACGTGTATATGGTGATAAGTGGTGGGAGCGTGTGTGAAGAAGTACACCCCTGCAAGGTTATCATTATCTATTCGAATAGCCGGATTCCTCGGATATGGAAACTTGGACCCCTTGCATAGTTCATAGACAAGTGAAAGTGGATACTCCAAAACTCGCAAGATAAGCGTGAGTGCTATGGATGGCCTTCTCATAGGGAGACGGGAGCGGATCCATAGTGGTGTATTGATATGGTGAATATGTGGACTCGTGTGCGCCACCTCAAAAGAGTTGCTTGCTGTCGTAGTTCAGGTTAGCCAATGAGTCAAAGCTGGCTTGCTGCAGTTAAACTCCACTACCCCTTTGTTGATACCGATGCATATGTAGTTAGTTCTGATGTAAGTCTTGCTGAGTACAATTGTACTCACGTTTACTTAATTTATGTTTTGCAGAGAGACGTCAGTCTCACTAGTAGTTTCGTGTGGGCTTCGATGTTTAGCTTGCTACCTCAGCTACGATCTTGTGCCCTCGGCAGGATCTGGTAGAGAGTTAGGCTTCTTAGCCTTTTTCATTTGTAGATGTCTGTAATCAGACATGTTAAGCTTCCGCATGTGTTTTGATTTGTATGCTATGATTGTTGGGTCATGAGACCCATGTTTGTAATATCTCGCTCCTTGGAGCCTACTGAATAAAGACTTGAGTCATAGAGTTATGTTGTGATGCCATATTGTACTTACACATACCGAGCATATTGTGTGTATGATTGAAATGCTTGGTATGTGTGGGATCCGACAATCTAGTTGTTTATCCTTGGCAGCCTCTCTTATGGGGAAATGTAGTCTAGTGCTCCTTGAGCCATAGTAGTCCGCTATAGCCCGGTTCACCGGAGTCCTGCTAGCCCAGCACTCCTGCTCAGGACACTTGACTGGCCGGCATGTGTTTCATTTTGTTCCTATGTCTATCCCTTCGGGGAAATGTCACGCGGTGACTTCCGAAGTCCTGCCTAGCCTGCTACAGCCCGGGTTCCCCGGAGTCCTGTTAGCCCAGTGCTACAGCCCGGATTCACTCGCTGATGACCGACATGCTCGACGTGATTCATGTATGCCTGTCCCCATAAGTCTGTGCCGCTTTGGGTTCACGACTAGCCATGTCAGCCCGGGTTCTCTGTCATATGGATGCTAGCGACACTATCATATACATGAGCCAAAAGGCGCAAACGGTCCCGGGCCATGGTAAGGCGACACCCGTGGGGATACCGTGTGTGAGGCCGCAATGTGATATGAGGTGTTACCGGCTAGATCAATGTGACTTGGAATCGGGGTCCTGACAAAGCCAAGCTTGGCGATCAACTATGAAGATTCCTTTCTCTGTAACCGACCTTGTGTAACCCTAGATCCCTCCTGTGTCTATATAAACCGTAGGGCTAGGTCTGTAGATAGGGCCTCATAATTATAGTCAGGCTAGACTTTTAGGGTTTAGCCATTACGATCTCGTGGTAGATCAACTCTTGTAATCTCTATATTCATCAAGTTCAATCAAGCAGGAAGTAGGGTATTACCTCCATAGAGAGGGCCCGAACCTGGGTAAACATCGTGTCCCCCATATCCTGTTACCATCCATCCTAGACACACAGTTCGGGCCCCCTACCCGAGATCCGCCGGTTTTGACACCGACATTGGTGCTTTCATTGAGAGTTCCACTGTGCCATCCCCAAAAGTTTTGATGGCTCCTTCAATCATATACAACGATGATGTCCAAGGGGAAGTTCTTCCTCCCCAAACAGATCTTCGTGTTTGGCGGCTTCGCACTGCGGGCCAACTCGCTTGGCCATTTGGAGCAGATCGAAAGCTATGCCCCTGGCCACAAAGTCACATTTGGAAACTTGAACTACATTGCAGATACCCGTGGAGACTTGATCTTCGACGGATTCAAGACCACGGCAGCCGCTCCCTACAACCACGATGAACATGACCTAAATCTGTCATCGGTCCATGCACAGGAGATAGTACCTATAGGTGCTCTAGCCATAGATCCGGAGCAGATCGCGCCATCCGAAGACAGGAAGCTCAACCCCGCCGCGGAAGCCGCGGACTCAGCGGCGTTAGAGCCACACACAGACTCAACCTCAAGTGACATCTATGTCACCGGAACTATGGACTCGTCTTAGGCTACTGGTTCCAAGCTATGCGCGTCCGTGCATATCGAGCATGATTGGTCACCGATCACCGAATTCAGCGCCACAGACATCTTCCGGCATTCGCCTCTGGGCGACGTGCTAAACTCGTTAAGAGCACTATCCTTAGTGGGGAGGCTCGCAGCCAAACTGTATCTAGTTCGAACTGGAGATTGATAATGGAGAATTTTGCTTCCCACCCACCGCCCACTTCATACACACTATCGAAGACTTAACCGACATGCTCGACTACGGCTCCGAAGACATCGACAGCATGGACGACGATGCCAATATGGAGCCGGGCCAAGACCTGTCGTTTCCCGAATGCTGGACAACCACCTCTTCCTACGACGTATACATCGTGGATACACCTAAGAGAACTAACGATGACGAGAAAGAAGATCCAGTCGAGGACAAACCTCATGTGATACAACCAAAACGCCGGAGAATAGGGAATAGACGCGTCGGGTCAGGGAATGGACGGTGATACGGGCACAGGGGAAAGTAACACTTCGGAAGGTGCCGAAAACAACAAAGACCCCATTGATGCAACCGCTGCACAAAATGAACGGGAAGACGGGCAAGTTAGCCCTAATGGACAGGCCACGCACGAAGACTCGGAGGATAGTAATTATCTTCCGCTTTCCGAGGATGAGGCGAGCCTCGACAACAAGGATTTCATCATGCCTGAGGAACCTCAGGAGCAGGAGCGCTTTAAACGCCGGCTAATAGCCAGTGCAAGGAGCCTGAAAAAGAACCAGCGGCAACTTCAAGCTGACCAAGATCTGCTCAACGACAGATGGACCCATGTCCTGGCAGCTGAAGAACACAGCCTCAACCACCCAACCAAAAGCTACTCGAAGTGCAAATTACTGCCTCAGTTCGATGGCGAGGCGCTGGAGCACATACCATAATCGCGCAATGCGGCTGACCGACCACCACGTGGTCAAGATAAAGCGGCAACTCAAGTTGAACACCAGCCAGCCCCGCCTCATCATAAAGGTAGAGGCAAAACAGCTCGAGGTCATCCATATGACCTTCGGCAAGGCCTGGACAATAGAATAGGGCAATACCAAATCGATCTACGGGTCACAAGGACGTGCCTCGACACGCAACGACGGCTATCTAGTCGGACGTAATAAGCCTAGTCACTCCTGGGCCGAAAACCGCAGACTGACTCCATTAGAGTTACGTCGCAATGTGGCCCAACATAGAGGCGCCGCACACCGTCTTTGTTTCACATACGAAGTAATGGAGCACAAATTCCCAGAAGGGTTTAAACCCATAAATATAGAATCATATGATGGGACAACTGATCCTGTGGTATGGATTGAGGATTTCCTTCTCCATATCCATATGGCCCACGACGATGACCTTCATGCCATCAAATACCTCCCGTTAAAACTCAAAGGTCTAGCTCGGGACTGGTTAAATAGTCAGCTGGGAGGATTTGGAAGACGCCTTCTGCGACAACTTCCAAGGCACATATGTCTAGCCTCCAGACACCGATGACTTAAGCCATATAGTTCAATAGCCCGTAGAATCATCCAGGAAGCTCTGGACTAGGTTCTTAGTTAAAAGGAACCAAATCGTCGACTGTTCGGACGCGGAAGCCCTAGCAGCCTTCAAACAGAGCGTACAGGACGAGTGGCTTGCTCGCCACATCGGTCAAGAAAAACCAAAATCCATGTCAGCCCTTACCGCTCTGATGACCCGCTTTTTCACGGGACAAGACGGCTGGCTGGCTTGTAGAAGCAACAGCGCCAATGATCCGAGCACTTCCGAAGTTCGAAACGGCAATGGCAAACCTCGATGCAGCAAGCACAAATGTCGCAATGACAACGAAAGAACGCGCGACATAGCAGTCAACGCCGGATTCAGCGGCCCCGAACCCGGTCAACGGAAAAAGCCATTCAAGGCAAACAGGGACGAGCCATCCACCTTTTACAAGATATTGGATCGACCCTGCCAGATTCATGGCAACCCCGATAAGCCAGCCAATCACACCAACAGAAGATGTTGGGTCTTCAAACAGGCCGGCAGGCTCAACACCGAACATAAGGGGAAAAGACCGCCCAGTGATAGCGATGACGAAGAGATTCACCAACCAAATACCCGGAGTCAGATGCAATTTCCCCCCGAGGTAAAAATGGTGAACATGGTATACATGACACACGTCCCTACAGAGGAGCATGAGACATACTCCCTCTAGACTGAGGATCATACTATGTTCCCTCCAGCTAGAGTACAAGTCGGCCTTATTAAACCGCATACCTTGTCGGCCATTAAGCCACCGGTCTCCATTCAGCAGGACCGACCAATTATGGAGCTGGACTAGCAGTTCGGCCTCCGCCATCCACCTCATACACCTGCGAAATCTATACTGCATGTACATAACTATGCACTTAAAATACCATCTGCGTCAGCGGAGGCATAATACAGACAGGCCTACAAGTACTTCTATAACCCCCTTCTTTTCAATTATTTTTTGACGATTTTTTCTTTTTTCATTATCCTTTTATCATAGGTGACTCGTAGGATGGTCATCTCACTGACTCCATCAGAGTTCTGGTTGGTACATTCATCCAAAAGTTACTCCCTTTAAAGAGCCCCTAAATCAAGGAAAGGCGGTGCAGACGTGCGACAGAAGGTCCAAAACAACTTTTTTAGACCATACTCTCTATTTTGCGAGCCTGTAAAGTGCCTTCTACCTCAGCCATCGACCCTTGGCATATCAAATAGCCAGGGTCGTGGCGTTATTACATACAAAACAATGATTGGCATGTCACTCAAGTTCTAGTGAATATAATTTATATCCTGTATTCACTTTTCTCTAAAAAAACTGTATTTTGCTCCTTGTGTTATTTCACACGCCCCGCCGGGGGCTCGATATATGAACAAACTAAATTGCCAATAAGTCTGAATAGCTTTATAGCATACTTCGGCGTCGCGAGTTTGGCCTTATATGCATCAGCTCTGAATCATGTCTTGGGTCAATAGTTGGATTGCCCGGCTCCTATGCTTGCTACCATACGTTCCGCTCTATCGGCTAAGGTAGTAAAGGGAAAACCACTGCGATTGTGCCCTGGTTTACCCAGGCAAGCACCTCAGTAGAGAAAGCCGAAAACTGACTGTCATGATGCGACGAGAGCTGGTCAACCACTCCACGACTTATTGGAATCTTTCGCGATTCCCTCCGTATTACACGAAGGACCTTTCTTTAGGTCATACATGTGAACGCACCACATTGGGATAACAACATACATACCAGGGTTTATATCATAGACCCACCATAAAACTCCTATGGCTAAGTGAAAGTGTTAACGCCCTATAGTTCGGTTGCCTCATTCACCGCATTGACACCTCCATTCATGGACCAAGGCATTGGGTTATGACTGATCATATGCTTTTCCGAACACCCCCATATTTTCTACGTGGGGGCTGAAGCCAACGACTGGAAAACTTTCAGATTATGCAAACAACGGCCGCACAGGAGGAACCAAAAACTTTAAGCAAAAATCATAATATTATCATCGTACTGTCTTTTACAATTCAATACATTTCATTCAAATATCATATCTTTCGAGCACTGATCCTCTATCAAGCGGTCACCCTCTAAGATATCCTCGAAATAGTGTCCGGGTGCGTGATGGTCCTTACCCTTGGTGGGACTCCTCGCGGCAATGTCAGTGGCCTTCATCTTGGCCCAGTATGTTTTGACACAGGCAAAGCCATCCGTGCACCTTCAATGCACGTTGAACGCTTAACGGTGTCGATACACGGCACCGCATCCACAAGCCTCTGCACCAAACTGAAGTAACTATTTGGAATGGGCTCCGTAGGCCATAGCCGGACTATGACGTCCTTCATGGTGGAACCAGATATCCTGTGGAGCTCAGCCCACCGGGCCATCTGTTCATTTAGTAACAACTGGTGCTTTGGCATGCCAAACTGTGACCAAAAAAGCTTCTCCATGGCACACCCTTCCTTCACTTGGTAAAATTGTGACGCATCGGAGGCACTCTTCGGCAGGTCTAAAAAGGGGTCCGGAGAACTCCACATTTGTTTAAGCGGGGAATAATTCGGATCGCCGAACTTCGTCTGTAATAGGAAAGGCTTACCAGCCGCTATCTCCCCAGCTTGCCGGATCTCTTCCCGAGCCGCTCTAGACTCAGACCGGGCTTCTTTCGCTTCTTGTAAGGCCTTGCCGAGATCATACATTTTGGCCTTGTTATCCTTCTCAAGGAATTCGCACCGGACGGTGGTCTCCTCCAGCTTGCGCACCATGGTAGTAATTCTTTCCTCACACTGGCGCCGAACAGCCTATTCGGTTTTTAACTCTTCAGCCGCCTTATGGGCAGCCATATTACTCATCCGGGTTCATTCCTTGGCAAGGACAAGCTCAGACCGAAGGGCCTCCACCGCAGCAGCACCATATGTAGTTACGCATGTCTTAGCATACAATTCCAGCTTCATGCTCATGTTATCATGCATAAATATACTGGCTGACCCAAAAACATACCTTGTGCCTCGTCAAGACGCTTGTTGATCGGCGTGATGTCATCATCCACCTCATCAATCTTCTGTTGCAGATCTGCAACCTCCGTGGATCAGGCAGTTGCAGGGGAAGTAATAGCCTGTGTTCCAAGTAGTCATATTATTTCCTGGATAAATATTTTTGATCCTCTGATTGCCTCCCTTGGGGAGCCTATCAGAGTCTCAGGGGCTACTATCTATACATAGAAGTATTTTGTGAATAAAACACAATTGAAAGCATTACAGCACAAACCTGAAAACCTCTTAGCAGGCTCGTGAAGGCTTCATTCAATCCGCTTTTCGCGGACATGACCTTTTTAACCACCGTACCCATCATGGTATGATGGTCTTCGGACACGGACGCCTATCGCAGCATGTTCGTCAATATATCCGGCGTTTCTGGGTCTTCGGAAGCAGCCGTAGTAGCATGGCCTCCCGTCAAAGGGATCCGTTCATTCGCCCCTAGAGTTGTCTCCGACTGAAAGCCAGACAGTCTGGGGCCTTTATTGTTGGTCCCCAAACCCTGGTCTACCGAAGTATCATCTTCGGTTCATGTTTTCGTCACCCCTCGCATCACTTGCGGATCAGGAGAGACCCTCTGGGACGACACCTCGAGGTCATCCGCCTTATTGGGTGAGGAGACTGGTGGAGGCGTCTCACTTTCCATCATCTTTGGGAGAAGGTCTCCCGAGGAAGATGATTGTTGAGAAAGATTGTGCGCTGAGCTGCAAAAACGTACATTTTAGATGTTACCCTAGTCACAGTGGAGGAATGGGGTATGTGTAAAACGCCCTTGTTTGCTTACGATTTAGGCTTGGCCTCGCTGGAGGACTGCGCGATAATGTCGTCCTTCAAGCCCAAGCCGCCCGACAGGGGCATCTTGCCTCGCTTGGGAGCCTTTTCTTCCCAATCTTCGGAGATGGCCCTTTTCTTACCATAGGGGGAATGAATGTTGGCTTCCCCTTTACTTTTTCCTTCGGGCGATGGGATTTTCATCTCCCCGGACACGACGTCTAGAATATCTTCGGGATGGGGGCCCTCTTTGGTCCTCCCGCTCCCCATCTTGCTCTCCTTCGCAGACATCTAGTATGGTGCCAGGGACAGCATCCTTGTTAATACAAGATTTGCTGAGGCTTCAGGAAGGGGGGCGAACACCTAATTAGTTCCGCTTTCTTTATCCATCCCTGAAAGAAGATAGTTTGCTCGATAACATATCACGATATACTTAACTACAAAGTGTTCGAAAGACAAGTGCTTACCGGGGTGTCCGGACGGTTGCAGTCAAGGCCGACGTCTTTAGAGGTGTCCGGCCAATATTTTCATTTCCAAATAAACATCTTCCACATACCTTTGTGCGTAGAACCGACGAAGTGTTGGAGGATTCGTGGCCCTTCCGAATTAAACTCCCACATGCGGAGAGGCCTACGCTGGCATGGCAGGATTCGGCGGATCATCATTACTTGAATCACGTTGACAAGATTGATGTCCCTCTGGAGGAGGGTTTGGATGCAGCTTTGTAGAGTCCGCACTTCATCAACTGATCCCCAGTCCAGCCCCTTATTGACCCATGATGCAAGCTATAACGGAGGGCTGGAACGGAACGCAGGTGTAGCTGCCCACTTGGTGCTACATGGTTCCGTAACATAAAACCACTCTCGCTGCCATTGATTGGAAGCTTCGATGAAAGAGCCTTTTGGCCAGGGAGTGTTGGTAAGCTGGCTTACTACAGCACCGCCGCACTCCACTTGTTCCCCATCGACTACCTTTGGCTTCACACCAAAGGTCTTGAGCCATAAACCGAAGTGTGGGGGGTTCGAAGGAAGGCCTCACATGTGACAATAAACGCCGAGACATGAAGGAAAGAATTCGGAGCTAGATCATGAAAATCTAGTCTGTAATAAAACATTAGCCCCCGAACAAACGGGTGGATAGCAAATCCTAGCCCTCGGTGGAAGTGAGAGATAAATACAACCCTCTCGCCAGATATAGGGGTTGGAATAAACTGTCCTTGAGCAGGGAGCCTGTGGTGGATCTCCGCGGTCAGGTATCTGGTCGCCCGAAGCTTTGCAATATCCTCTTCTATGACGGAGGAAGCCACCCATCGACCTTGAGGGATAGGTCCGGACATGATGGGGAAGCTTGAAGCAACCAAGTCGAACCTTGGGTGCTGGAACTCGAGGTTGGAAAGGTTAAGGAGAGGCTTGGCGTAAAAGGACGGCCCTTGGTTCCTTTATAAAGGCCGCAGGCATTGCACGCCTCCTCCTAAGCCTAAAATCCTGCCTATTCCTAAGGAATCTTTCCAGTGGAACGGTTGGGTTACGCATGCTCGTATTAATGAGGATCCCGCAATAATGGGACACGATCTCTGCTTCGACAGAATGTGCCAATAAAAACCACGCCTCGAAACATGGAACAGGAAACGGTTCGAAATAACAACCGGACAGACGTGATATCATCTTGTAAAAAGTTGTCAGCAGATGGGACTCATGAAATATAATATTCCCTATAGTCATGTGTGGTACTTGTGTTGTGGATCCGGACACCTTCATTTTATCCGAAGACTATCTTGGAGTATTCGGAAAGTGGAACTTGCCTTGCAATGCCGAAGACAATCTGCGCGCCGGACACATTGTCGTTTAAGCCTGTTTCAGGGGCTACTGAGGGAGACCTAGACTAAGGGGTCCTCGGGTGTCCGATCTATTAGATATGGGCCGGACTGATGGGCCATAAAGATACAAAGACCGAAGACTCTATCCGTGTCCGGATAGGACTATCCTTGGCATTGAAGGCAAGCTTGGCGATCAACTATGAAGATTCCTTTCTCTGTAACCGACCTTGTGTAACCCTAGATCCCTCATGTGTCTATATAAACCAGAGGGCTAGGTCCGTAGATAGGGCCTCATAATCATAGTCAGGGTAGACTTTTAGGGTTTAGGCATTACGATCTCGTGGTAGATCAACTCTTGTAATCTCTATATTCATCAAGATCAATCAAGCAGGAAGTAGGGTATTACCTCTATAGAGAGGGCCCGAACCTGGGTAAACATTGTGTCCCCCGTCTCCTGTTACCATTGATCCTACACGCATAGTTTGGGACCCCCTACCCAAGATCCGCCGGTTTTGACACCGGTAGCAGGGCCCGACTCCGCGCATACTTCAGCCCCCGTTGGGCCGTCTGGATCACCAGGACGGACCAAGTGGTGAGGGGCTACATGACCAGTTAGGCTCCTGAGTCGCGATGCTTAGGGGTCCCCCTTGACGCGCAAACAGCTTATAGAAAGGAGATATGGGAGTAGGTCTAGTGTTCTACGTCGACAGGGCCCGACCCCGCGCATACCTCAGCCGCCATTGGGCCAACCGGATCACCAGGACGGACCAAGGAGTGAGGGGCTACGTGGTTAGTTAGGCTCCTGAGTCACAATGCTCAGGAGTCCCCCTTGACGTTCAAACGGCCTTCGTACCTTAGCTCCGCTTGGGAGGGCGTGCGATGACCAGGTCCGAGGGACCTGGCAGGGTGGCGTTCGCTTGGGCGTGACCCAAGCGCAGCCCCCGTACCCAGCCCCCTCGCGTGGCTCTCCCGAGGGAAGGCATTGCGATGAGGCCAGACACCGAGCCTGGAGGCTCCCTGAGATTGATATGGCCATGAGGCCGCCCTCAGTTGTTTATCACCAGCGCGGAGCATAGTGCTTCCGTACTTGCACGGGCATAGCCGCTCCTCGGTAGTGTCGACCGCCAGCGCGGAGCATGGTGCTTCCACTGGCACGTGGGAGGGGACTCCCTACTACGGAGAGCCCCCCGGGCGTGTACAGCCCCACCCTTACACGTGGCTTGCACGGCAGGGCTAGATGAGGTGTATCTGGGAACTCATGAGCCAGCGCGGGACTCACGAGGCCCTACCTCAAGGTGGGTTGCGCCTGGTCTTGGTTCATGATGGCTGTGGTGTTCCTGCGAGATGGTTAGACAACCTGCGCCAAGTGGATTTCCTGAGGCTATCGCACGAGAAGGCCAAGCACCAACGACCCTAGGAGGTGACGTGAATGGGGCCGCCCCGCCAGACAGAGCTCTGCCGTTGGATTTATCAACGCTGCAGGGACGGGCCCGAGCACAGACGCCGTGCCTAGCCTTCTTATGCGAAGGATCCTGAAGAAAGACAGTCAGCGCACGGCTCCCATGGTGGGTGACAATCAGGCAAGTGATATCCATAGATAGATTACGCATGAAAAGAAACTATCTTAGGTGAATGCGAGAATGATACATGCCACTGGGTTGGACCCGAGCAGCCTAGGTTAATGCTGCCCGAGGGGCGCTGCCAGCAGAGTGAATTGAAGATGCAAGCGGATACGTGCCGCAGGGACGGACCCGCACGGCCTGGGGATGATGCAGCCCAGTGGGTGCTCCCACCTGAATGAACTTGAAAAAATGTCACCTATTTTGGTTGCCGAAGTGGTGTTGGGGTAGTGATACGTCTCCATCGTATCTACTTTTCCAAACACTTTTGCCCTTGTTTTAGACTCTAACTTGCACGATTTGAATGGAACTAAACCGGACTGACGATGTTTTCAGCAGAATTGCCATCGTGTTATTTATGTGCAGAAACAAAAGTTCTCGGAATGACCTGAAACTTAACGGAACGTCTTTTCGGAAATAATAAAAAATCCTTGCAAAAGATGAAGACCAGGGGGCCCACACCCTAGCCACGAGGGTGGGGGCGCGCCCCCTACCTCGTGGGCCCCTGGAGCTCCTCCGACCTCAACTCCAACTCTATATATTTGCTTTCGGGGAGAGAAAAATCAGGGAGAAGGATTCATCGTGTTTTACGATATGGAGCCGCTGCCAAGCCCTAAAACCTCTCGGGAGGGCTGATCTGGAGTCCGTTCGGGGCTCCGGAGAGGGGAATCCGTCGCCATCGTCATCATCAACCTTCCGCCATCACCAATTTCATGATGCTCACCGCCGTGCGTGAGTAATTCCATCATAGGCTTACTAGACAGTGATGGGTTGGATGAGGTTTATCATGTAATTGAGTTAGTTTTGTTAGGGTTTGATCCCTAGTATCCATTATGTTCTGAGATTGATGTTGCTATGACTTTGCTATGCTTAATGCTTGTCACTAGGGCCCGAGTGCCATGATTTCAGATCTGAACCTATTATGTTTTCATCAATATATGAGAGTTCTTGATCCTATCTTGCAAGTCTATAGTCACCTATTATGTGTTATGATCCGTTAACCCCGAAGTGACAATAATCGGGATACTTACCGGTGATGACCGTAGTTCGAGGAGTTCATGTATTCACTATGTGTTAATGCTTTGGTCCGGTACTCTATTAAATGGAGGCCTTAATATCCCTTAGTTTCCGCTAGGACCCCGCTGCCACGGGAGGGTAGGACAAAAGATGTCATGCAATTTCTTTTCCATAAGCACATATGATTATATTCGGAATACATGCCTACATTACATTGATGAATTGGAGCTAGTTCTGTGTCACCCTAGGTTATGACTGTTACATGATGAACCGCATCCGGCATAATTCTCTATCACCGATCCATTTCCTACGAGCTTTCCATATATTGTTCTTAGCTTATTTACTTTTCCATTGCTATTGCTATCATCACTACAAAATACCAAAAACACTACTTTTGCTACCATTACCTTTTGCCACCATTACCACTACTATCATATTAATTTTCTATTAAATACTTTGTTGCAGATATTAAGTTTCCAGGTGTGGTTGAATTGACAACTCTGCTACTAATACGTGAGAATATTCTTTGGCTCCCCTTGTGTCGAATCAATAAATTTGGGTTGAATACTCTTCCCTCGAAAACTGTTGCGATCCCCTATACTTCTGGGTTATCAAGACTATTTTCTAGCGCCATTGCCGGGGAGCATAGCTCTATTCTTTGAGTCACTTGGGATTTATATCTGTTTATCATTATGAAGAACTTGAGAGATCCAAAAACCAAGATTTATCCCTCAACTACGAGGGGAGGTAAGGAACTGCCATCTAGCTCTTCACTTGATTCACCTTCTGTTTTGAGTAAGCTTGCGACACCTAAACCTGCCTCTGTTATTCATTCTGATATGTCGCATGTTATTGATGATGCCACTTCTGTTATGCATGATACTTATGATGAAACTACTTCTATGCTTGATACTACTGTGCCACTTGGTGAATTTCTTGATGAACAACTTGCTAGGGTTAGAGAGAATGAAAATATTGAATCTGATAATATTGATGAAAGTGATGATGAAGACTCTCCCTCTAATGAATATGAATCACTAGTTATTCCTGAGGGTTATGTTTTTGAAAAAGAAGCTGCTCTAGCTATTTTAGCTTGCAAAGATAGATACGAACTCAAGAGGTTATTAGCTAAATGGAAGCAGCAATCTCTTAATGCTAGAATGAAACCTGACCCTGCTTTTGCTACTTCACCTATCTGTGTAACTGATAAGGATTATGAATTCTCTGTTGATCCTGATATAATTACTTTGGTTGAATCTGATCATTTTCATGGCTATGAATGAAACTGTTGTGGCACATCTTACTAAATTAAATGATATAGCTACCCTGTTCACTAATGATGAGAGAATTCGTTACTTTTATATCCTTAAAATATTTCCGTTCTCATTAAAGGGTCATGCTAAGATATGGTTTAATTCTCTGGATCCTGGTTGTGTGTGTAGTCCCCAAGATATGATTTATTACTTCTCTGCTAAATATTTCCCCGCTCATAAGAAACAAGCTGCTTTGAGGGATATATATAATTTTGTGCAAATTGAAGAAGAGAGTCTCCCACAAGCTTGGGGGAGGCTTCTCCAATTACTTAATGCTTTGCCTGATCATCCTCTTAAGAAAAAATAAATACTTGATATCTTTTATAATGGTCTAACCGATGCTTCCAGAGATTACCTGGATAGTTGTGTTGGTTCTGTTTTCAGGGAAAGAACACTGGATGAAGTTTAAATTCTATTGAATAATATGTTGACAAATGAAAATAATTGGACACTTCCTGAGCCAGCTCCTGAGCCTATTCCTAAACCAACCCCAAAGAAGAGGGGTATTCTATTCCTCAGTCCTGAAGATATGCAAGAGGCAAAGAAATCTATGAAAGAAAAATGTATTAAAGCTCAAGATGTTAAGAATTTACCTCCTATTGAAGAAAAACACGGTCTTAATTTACCGCCTGTTGAAGAAACACATGATCTTAAACCATTACCTATTGAAGAAAAACATGGTCCTGATAACCCGACACACGTAGTAAAGGTAAATTCTCTCTATAGATATGATAAAGCTGAAATCCCATTTACTAAGTTTGCTAGCCCATGCTTAGATGAGTTTGATAAATTTATGGTTAAGCAAGAAGATTTTAATGCTTATTTTGGTAGACAATTTAAATACAATTCAAATATGCTTGAACACTTGGGTGATTATATGGCTAATGTCAAAGGTGAACTTAAACTTATCAGTAAACATGCTTCTATGGTTACAACTCAAGTAGAACAAGTACTTAAGGCTCAAAATGATTTGCTCAATGAATTGAATAGTAAGAACAATGATAATGTTGTTAGAGTTATGACTAGATGTGGTAAAATGACTCAAGAACCTCTGTATCCCGGAGGCCACCCTAAGAGAATTGAGCAAGATTCTCAGAGAAATAATATGGATGCACCTAGTCCTTCTAAAAGGAAGAAAAAGAAAAATGATAGGACTTTGCATGCTTCTAGTGAACCTATTGCTAAAACACCTGAGAATCCAAATGATATTTCTATTTCTGATGCTGAAACACAATCTGGTAATGAACCTGAAACTAGTGATAATGCTAATAATAATGTTCATGATGATGCTCAACCTAGTAATTATAATGATATACAAATTGAACCTGCTGTTGATCTTGATAACCCACAATCAAAGAATCAATGTTATGATAAGAAAGATTTTGTTTCTAGGAAACACGATAAGGAAAGAGAGCCTTGGGTTCAAAAACCCATGCATTTTCCTCCCAAACCATCCAAGAAAAAACATGACGAGGATTTTGAGCGCTTTGCTGAAATGATTAGACTTATCTTTTTGCGTATGCGATTAACTGATATGCTTAAAATGAATCCTTATGCCAAGTATATGAAAGATATTGTTACTAATAAAAGAAAGATACTAGAAGCTGAAATTTCCACCATGCTTTAAGGGTGAAATACCAAAGAAACTTGGAGATCTAGAGTACCCACTATACCATGCTCCATTAAAAGAACCTATGTTAAAACTGCTTTATGTGATCTTGGAGCCGGTGTTAGTGTTATGCCTCTCTCTTTATATCGTAGACTTGATTTGAATAAGTTGACACCTACTGAAATATATTTTCCAATGGCTGATAAATCAACTGCTATACATGTCGGTATTTGTGAAATGTGCATGTTGTAGTTGCAAACATTACTATTTTAACGGACTTTGTTATTCTTGATATTCCCGAGGACGATAGTATGTCTATTATTCTTGGAAGACCCTTTTTGAATACTGCAGGGGCTATTATTGATTGCACTAAAGGCAATGTCACTTTTCATGTTAATTGTAATGAGCATATGGTACCCTTTCCGAGGAAACAACCTCAAGTCCACAGTATCAATTCTATTGGAAAAATTCCATCGATTATTTTTGGAGGTTTGGAATTTCCTCTTCCTACTGTCAAGAAGAAATATGATATTCTTATTGTTGGGGATGTGCATATCCCCGTTGAGGTAACATAGTGTTATTCGAAATTTCTCCGGTTCCATGTTATTCGGAATGAGCTCGTTAACAAGACTTGATCAACCTTGTTAGTGGATTCCTTTCGATGAGCATGAGATGGATGAAACTAGAAGTCACAACCTTCTGTACCCGCCTTTTACTTTCTATTATTTATATTAAATAAAATAAAAATAAGTATTCTCCGTCTGTTATCTGATTTATCCGTGCAATATAAAAATACCCCAAAAATAAAAGTTCTCCAAATGCCCTGAAATTTAAATATGATTTTTTCTGGAATATTTGAGAACATTTGGCCCTGAGAACATAGCAGGAGGGGCATCCACCTGGCCACGACGGTGGAGGGCGCGCCCTACCCCCCTGGGAGCGCCCCCTGCCTCGTGGGCCCATGGTGGCCCTCCTCCACTTATTCATGCACCCACACACTTCTTATTCCTCCCACAAACATGAATATCCAGCTCAAGCACGAGTTCTAGCTCATTTTGCTGTCATTTTCGATCTCCTTGCTCAAAGCACCTCTCACCAAACTGCTTGGGGAGATTGTTCCTTGGTATGTGACTCCTCCATTGGTCCAATTAGTTTTTGTTCTAGTGCTTTATTCATTGCAAATTTGTGCTGCCTAGGTGACCATGTTCTTGAGATTGCATGTCAAAGTTATATGGTTCCAAGTAGTTTTGATGCATGATATAGGCTCTAGGCACTTGTAGTTGTAGTTGCTATCAATTTTGTTGAGTTTGGTTTACTTTTATTTGAAGTTACTAAACAATTCAGAAATTTTTCAGAGGAAGAAATATGTTTAGGAAAATGTACAAAGGTGGATCTTCAAGGAAACAAGAGCCCAGGCTTGCAATGCGTGATGCTGATGAAGAGCCACCAAGAGACGCTCCAGTGCGTCCTTGTGAATGGCCTTCGGAAAACGTTATGGATCGAGTGGGAATTAAGGAAGAATTTAATGCATATTTGCGTAACACTGATCTTGTGAGCTTCGAGGAAGAAAAGTGCCGCCAGTATCGCTATCTCACTAGTTCCTTTGTGAGGAGGTTTGAATTTTCATCTTCACGTAATTCTCCAACTGTCCTGTTTGATTTTTATGACAATTCTTACACTATGGACTTAGAGGATTTTACCACTGCTTGCAAACTTCCACAATGGGGTAGTGTCAGGGAACCTCGCAAATCTGAATTTAGAGATTTTCTTGCTAGTATAACTGTGGGGGAATCTAGATATATAACACAAGCTACCATAGGGAGCATTCAATTTCCTGCTATACATTATTTTTCTCTCTTCATAGGTAGATGCATTAATGGTAAAGATAAGGCATGTCACATGTGTGTCCCTGACCTCAGTATTCTTAGGAGTGCTGTGTTAGGAGATAAATCTTATAATTTGGGGGCCATTGTTGCACGTAGGTTGCATCTTAATAGATTTAATGGAGATTTCTTTGGTGGAATTTATGCAACCTGCTTAGCTGATTTTCTTGGTGTAACTATATGTAATGATGATATTGAATTACCTCCTGCTTACCTAGACTTTAATGCTATGGTTCACCACCAGTTTGTCAAGAGGAATGAATCACCTCTCCAGTATCGCTTAATCTTTGACAGGTGCCGTGCTGTCCGTATTACTCTCCCTGCTCCTGCCTTCTTTGATTATCAGGCAAAAGGAAGATATGTTATTACTAGAGAGGAGGCAGATGAGTATGAGAGGAGGGCGGAGGCCACTCGTTGCCACGCTGCAGCTCAGGAGGAGATAGCCGCTGCATCGCAGTACGACCCCAACTATTATGGATATCCGCCAGGCCAACCATGGCCATAGACCAACTTAGGCCAAAAGCCTATGGTTGGGGGAGTACATATTTCCCACCGACATTATATTCATGTTCACACCCTCATTGCTAGATGTCGGTGCTCATACTCTTTCATTGTATCATCCATGCTAGTTTATTTCCCTTTTTATGCTTTCTTCTTGTGTGCTTAATAAAACCTTAAGAAAAACCAAAAAAATTACTTGTAGTTTTTAATTAGTTTACTTTCCATGCTTGTAGTAGTAATTAAAAAGAAAACCCAAAAAGATTTCATGTTCTTCTTTTACTTGTTGGGAGCTTTCCCGTGTAAATAGTTTTATTTGTTTTCTTTGGGGGTTAATAGGAGAAGACCATTATTAAATTGTTGAAGCGGCTCTTATATGCATTATTGTTGATCTGACAAAAGAGCCCACATTTCCTTGTCCTCTCCTGTTTGTTGAATGCTTGCAGATTCCAGCTTAGTCCAATGCATGTGCACTATTATTATTATTCACATCGTTCGGTCGTGCAAGTGAAAGGAAATTATGACGATATATGATGGACTGATTGAGATGAGAAAAGCTGGTATGAACTCGACCTCTCTTGTTTTTGTAAATATGATTAGTTCATCGTTCCTGATTCAGTCTATTATGAATAAACATGTTTGCAATGACAACTAGAGATCATAGTTTCTTGTGCCATGCTTGATTACCTAGGGGCTTATAATGGTTTACCTTGCGTGACAACATGCTATTAAAATGGTTGTGATGTGGTATGATAGGGTGGTATCCTCTTTTGAACGATTCGAGTGGCTTGACTTGGCACATGTTCACGCATGTAGTTGAAACAAAATCAACATAGCCTCTATGATATTTATGTTCATGGTGCATTATATCCTACTCATGCTTTCATTCGGTGTTGATTAATTTTAATGCATGTTCATGACTGTTGTCGCTCTCTAGCTGGTCGCTTCCCAGTATTTTGCTAGCCTTCATCTGTACTAAGCGAGAATACTGCTTGTGCATCCAACTCCATAAACCCCAAAGTTATTCCATATGAGTCCACCATACCTATGTAACACCTCGGATGTAACTTTCCCCATTTGTACTCCAACTCTTGCCGTTTCCGGCATTAAGTTATTTTATTTCCTCGGGTTTGGGTTTTTGTCTCCGTGTGTTGTTGTCGTTGTCATGCATCTCATATCATGTCATCATGTGCATTGCATTTGCATACGTGTTCGTCTCATGCATTCGAGCATTTTCCCCGTTGTCCGTTTTGCATTCCGGCGCTTCGTTCTCCTCCGGTGGTCATTTCTAGCTTTCTTTCGTGTGTGGGGATTAAACATTTCCGGATTGGACCGAGACTTGCCAAGCGGCCTTGGTTTACTACCGGTAGACCGCCTGTCAAGTTTCGTACCATTTGGACTTCGTTTGATACTCCAACGGTTAACCGAGGGACCGAAAAGGCCTCGTGTGTGTTGCAGCAAAACACCCCTCCAATTTGGCCCAAAACCCACCAAACTCTGCTCCATGTCCTAGAGTGTTCGATCACGATCACGTGGCCGAAAACCGCACCTCATTTGGACTCTCCTAGCTCCCTTTATGCCTATATAAAGGCCCCTCCATTTTCGGATCTCCTTCCTCCCTCCGAAACCCTAAAATCCGTCTCCGCCGCCGCCGGACGTGTCCGGACGGAGCCAGACAACGTCCGCCGCCACCGCCGCCCAACCGCGTCGCGCCACCTGTCCCGCGGGGGACCGCTTCGCCGCCGACCGTGCCAGGACCGCGAGGCCCACGCGCGGCCCTCCCCGCCGCCGAGCCGGGCCTAAGGCGCCCGCCCGCGCCGCCTCTTCCCCTCCCCGCCACCTCGCCGGCCGGAGTTCGCCGCCGGCCGGACCCCGCCGTGCCCCGCCGCCGCACCAATGCCCGCCGCCCGGAGCCGCCTCCGCCCGGAGCTCGCCGCCCCGACGCGGGACTCCGGCGACCGGAGCCGGGCCCGGCGCCGCCAGCCGCCGCCCCCACCGACCGGACCCGCGCCTCCCCGCTGCTTCTTCGCTCGCCGGAGCCGGCAAGGCTCGCCGGCGATGCTCAGGCTCCGTGCGCCCCGATCCAGATCGGATCCGAGACGGCTACAGTAAACCCTAATTTTCGCGAGGTTGTTTTTTTGCTAAGTCCTGAGATTCTTGATCCATATGCCCCTGTTCGAGGCTCCATAACTTTGCATCCGTAGCCCCGATTTGGGCATATAGCATATCAAAATGTTCATCTCAGAGAGTACATCATTTCATTCCATTGCATCATTTTCATTTGATCTCATCTTGATGCCCGAAATGCTATTAGAAGAGGGCTACTTGAGTTAATTGTCAGATCTGTTACTCCGTTTAGCACTTTTTTCATTTTTGCCATGATTAATGTGTGCATGATATGCCCGTGAGTTCTACATATGTTTTGTTAAGGGTTTTGTCATCTTTCCAGAGGTGCAACCCATGTATTTTTAGGATGTGTGTGGTGACTTGTGCAAGCTTGCAAACTGGTGCACTTGCTAATTCTGTTTTCAGGGACTTAGTGATTTCACAAAGTCCTGGGATTGTTTATCTCACGACGCCATATGTTCATGTTGATTCCTAGTGATCCGTGCCTCTTTTGAGGATGATCAGTAAGGGAGTTTTGTTAATATTGTAGTGCTCTATCCATCCATGTCTTTGTTTGAAATTATGGAGCACCCTAGCTTGAGTCAATCGAGCTCTACTTTTGCTTCGTTGCGAATCTGGGCAGATCGTCAACTTGTTTGCGATTTTGCCGATGTTATTGTAGTTGATTCGTGCATGTTATGCCATTGTTCTTGCCATGTCTAGCTTGTATTTTGTGCCTTCTTGATGGATGTATGCTTGTCTTTCCATGACTTGCATCGTGGTGAGTGCATCGAGCTCGTAAACATGCCTTCGTGAGTTACGTTTCAGCATGTCCCAGTTTTCACCAAGTCTGAAAACTGATTATGTTTTTGCTATGTTCGTGTGCTTGTTAGTATATTTTGTGATCCCTTTTGGCTCAAGGTCACTAAGGGACTTTTGTTAAGCTTGTTGAGTAGCTCCATGCCATGTCTTTTCTTGTCATGTTCAGGTCCTGTAGCATGTTGTTTTGTTGCTTCGAAGAGGGCTATATGATCTGAAATTCCAGACAAGTGTTGACTTCACTAAGTCTGAGATCTGTTTTACCATTTGCGTTTTTGCCATGCTTGTTTGAACCTCCTAATGGATGAATTGGCCGTAGCTCAGTGCTAGATTTTTGTTAAGCATCTTGTATGCTTCCCTTCCATGTATTTTGTTGCCATGTTTGGGTGTTGTAGCATGTTCATCTCATTGCATTTAGATGCCTACTTGCTGTAAATCGCAGACCGGTGTCAATTTTTAATCGCTTGCCATTTCCAAACCGTAACTCCGATTCCGGCGTTCTTTATATCGTTTTCAAGCGATTTCATCTCATATTTCCAGTGGCACCCTTGGAATTACAAGTTGAGGCCAGTTTCATGCATTTCCTATCATATCTTGCATTTGGCATCCCGCATCGCATCCCGCATAGCATATCATCTTTGCATCGTGTTGATTGAGTTTGCACGTGGTTGATTGTACCCTTGTTGTTGTTTGTCTTGTTTGGGTAGAGCTGGGAGACAAGTTCGCTAACGAGGAGCCCGTTGAGTTTGCGGTTGAGGATCTAGTCAACTCTGACAACTGTGCAGGCAAGATGATCATACCCTCGAAATCACTACTATCTTTGCTATGCTAGTTTGCTCGCTCTTCGGCTATGCCAATGCTATGATGCCTACCACTTGTTTGAAAGCCTCCCAAATTGCCATGTCAAACCTCTAACCCACCATTGTCCTAGCAAACCGTTGATTGGCTATGTTACCGCTTTGCTCAGCCCCTCTCATAGCGTTGCTAGTTGCAGGTGAAGATTGGAGGCCGTTCCTTATTGGAGCATTTATTTACTTGTTGGGATATCATTATATTGCTATGTTATCTTAATGCATCTATATACTTGGTAAACGGTGGAAGGCTCGGCCTCTCGCCTAGTGTTTTGTTCCACTCTTGCCGCCCTAGTTTCTGTCATATCGGTGTTACGTTCCCGGATTTTTGCGTTCCTTACACGGTTGGGTTATAATGGGAACCCCTTGATATTTCGCCTTGATTAAAGCTTTTCCAGCAAAGCCCAACATTGGTCTTACCATTTGTCACATAGCCTTTTCTTTCCCTTGGGTTCTGCAGACTCAAGGGTCATCTTACTTTACCCCCCCGGGCCAGTGCTCCTCTGAGTGTTGGTCCCACCGAGCGATGTCCGGGGCTACCAGGGGCAACTCTGGGCTGGCCAACCCGACGTCTGGCTCATCTGAGTGTGCCCTGAGAAAGAGATATGTGCAGCTCCTATCAGGATTTGTCGGCACATTCGGGCGGTGTTGCTAGTCTTGTTTTAAGCTGTCGAAGTATCTTGAATTACCGAGATACCGAGTCTGATCGGAACGTCTTGGGAGGAGGTCTATTCCTTTGTTGACCGTGAGAGCTTGTCATGGGCTAAGTTGGGAATCCCCTGCAGGGATTTGAACTTTCGAAAGCCATGCCCGCGGTTATGGGCAGATGGGAATTTGTTAATGTCCGGTTGTAGATAACTTGAACCTTAATTTAATTAAAATGAATCAACTGAGTGTGTTACCGTGATGGCCTCTTCTCGGCGGAGTCCGGGAGGTGGACACGGTGTTGGAGTAATGTTTGCGCAGGTTGCTCTTTAGTTTCTCGCTCGTGCTTTGCCTCCTCTTCTCGCTCTCTTCTGCGAATAAGTTAGCCACCATACTTGCTAGTCGCTTGCTGCAGCTCCACTCATATTTTACCTTGCCTTACCTATAAGCTTGAGTAGTCTTGATCGCGAGGGTGCGAGATTGCTGAGTCCCCGTGGCTCACAGATTACTGTTACACCAGATGCAGGGCCTGATGATTCTGCTCCAGGAGACGCGTATGATCTCAAGTGGGAGTTCGACGAAGACTCTCAACGATACTACGTTTCCTTTCCCGATGATCAGTAGTGGTGCCCAGTTGGGGGTGATTGGGACAGTTGTCGCATGTTGGGTTCTCTTTATTTTGGTGCCGTAGTCGGGCCATGAGTGTTTTGGATGATGTAATTTTTTTTTAGAATCACACGGGTATCTTGGAATCGTTCCGATGGTTTTATGATGAGAAAATTGTCTTGGTGCCTCCTGTTAGGGGTTTAGTGGAAGTGTCCTGGGGAGTTGAGCTCTGAGGTGTTGTCATCATAATTTTATCGTTGCAGTTCTAGAATACCTAAGTTTAGTACGCCGACATCGAAAATCTCTTTTATGCAGTTCGTTGGTGAGATAACCTCGACGCCACCCAGTACTTGGGAGGGAGTTCGGGAGTATCGCCATAAGTTGTATAACGGATGCTTTTCGAAGGTTGAGGTAGATGGTTTCCGAAGGTTTCTTGGTTATGTGTTGAAGGATGGATACAGCTGGATGTAGGATTTGCTAGTTTGGGTGAGATATTATGCTTCCCCTGTATCCCCAACACCTGATTGCATAACCGGAAAGGTTCGGGAGTTTCATAGGTGGGAATTCCAGTAGCTCTAGTTTTTCTTCCACGGATATTGGTTTGAGATTGGGATTTCTTACCGATTATTCGTTCTTGATCTGTACCTTGTTGATTTATTTCTCTACCTTAATTCTACGTGGCTTCTCAATTTATGGATATGTGACCATTTCAAGAGGAATGCATTCATTCATTTTGTTCGGATGTGAAGACTATATGTTGCAATTTTTATTCCGTTGGATTCAGCTTCAATATTTATCTGTCAATGTGCTAATGGTGGTCAACCTCTTCAGGATGGCTCCTCCAACACGCATGACTCCGAATCTTGATCCGCCACCACCCCCACCTCCTTCGGAGGCACGGCAAGCTGTGATGGCCGCAACCAATGCAAACACACAGCTGGTCATGCAAATTCTTCAAGAGCGCAATCAAGGCAGTCAAGGGAATCAAGGCAGCAATCAGAGTCACTTTGCTACACTCAACCAGTTCCTTGCTAACGGGCCAAAGACTTTCAGCAATTGTGTTGAGGCAACCGATGCTGACGATTGGCTTGTGGATCTGTGCAAGCATTTCGAGTGCAGTAACGTCAGGCCTGAGGACTTTGTTAAGTTCGCTTCCTTCCAACTCAAAGATCAAGCTGCAGAATGGTTCCAGTAGTACAAGGATTCAAGAGGTGGGCGTGTTATCACTTGGGACGATTTCCGTCGAGATTTCCGAGCTCATCATATTCCGCAGAGCGTGGTTGAAAGCAAGCGTGAGGAATTCCACAATCTGAAGCAAGGCTCTTTGTCTGTCTATGACTACAACAAGTTGTTCCAGAAGCTCGCCCGCTTTGCCAAGCAGGACGTCCCTGATGAGAAGAGCATGATATATCAGTTTAGGGGTGGTCTCAGAGAAGAAATTCAGCTCGCTCTTGTCCTCTTTGAGCCCTTGAGATACGATGAGTTCTACAACATGGCATTGAAGCAAGAGGCTGCTCAGGTGAGGTGTGATGCTTCCAAGAAGTGAGTCAGAGATGTTACTCCTTCTTCCTCTACTCAAGTGGCCAAGCAGCAGAAGTTTTGGCTTCCTCCTCCTCCGTTTCGTCAGCCATATCAGCAGAAGAGCAAAGGTGGCAGTGGTTCTTCCCACCCACCCAACCCTGGCTTTCAGAACAAGACTTCATCTCAAGCTCCAAGATCGAGTGCTCCGTATCACCGTCCGCTTTCAGAGGTCACGTGCAACAAGTGACAACAGAAGGGTCACTATGCCAACAAGTGTTTCAACCAGAGGCGTCTTCCTCCTCCTCCTCCTGTCAGATCGACAAGTACAGCTGTGGTCAAGCATAACCCCAAGTCCGCCAAGGTCAACTTGATGAATGCAGCTCAGGCAGAGGACTCGTCAGATGTGATCATGGGTAACCTTCCTGTTAATGATATTCCTGCAAAATTTCTTTTTGACACGGGTGCTTCGCATTGTTTCATCTCGAGGCCATTTGTTTCTAAGCATGAGTTGCCTTCACAAGATTTGCCTAGACAGTTATCTGTTGTTTCTCCGGGTAAATTCATGAATGCAAGTGCTTTTGCCCCAGATGTTTCTATCACATTGGGCGATTACAAGTTTCTCTCTTCTCCGGTGGTTCTTGGTAACTCAGATATTGATCTTATTCTTGGAATGGATTGGCTTTCTAAGCACAAGGCACATCTTGATTGTGTAGCCAGGCAGATTCAATTGATTCATTCGTCTAAGGATGTAATTGTCTTTGCCGCTCGTGATGATACCATTCATCTGTTTTCTCTCAATGAGAAGGGTGAATTGAATGCCATCTCTCAAATTCCAGTCGTTTGCGAATATCAAGACGTCTTTCCAGAAGAGCTCCCAGGAATGCCTCCGCACCGGCCAGTTGAAATCATTATTGATCTTGAGCATGGCACGGAACCTGTGTGCAAACGTCCTTACAAGCTCGGACCTGAAGAGTTGAAGGAGTTGAAGAATCAACTCGATATGCAAGAGAAAATGGACCTTATCTGGCCTAGTTCTTCTCCGTGGGGTTGTGGTGTTCTTTTTGTGAAGAAGAAGGATGGAACGGACCAACTTTGTGTTGATTACCGTCCAGTGAACAAGAAGACCATCAAGAACAAATACCCACTTCCCAACATCAATGAGCTGTTCGAACAACTCAAAGGTGCCCAAGTATTCTCCAAGCTTGATCTCCGTATGGGTTATCACCAGATTCGCATTCGTGAAGAAGATATTCCCAAGACAGCATTCAGAACAAGCTTTGGTTCATATGAATACACGGTCATGTCTTTTGGCCTCGCCAACGCTCCTCCGACGTTCTCTCGCATGATGAACTTCATCTTCAATGCCTACACCAATGACTTCGTTTTGGTCTATCTCGACGACATTCTGGTTTTCTCCAAGAACAAGGAAGATCATGCCAAGCATTTGCGTTTGGTTCTTGATAAGCTCAGGGAACATCAGTTCTACGCGAAGTTCTCCAAGTGTGAATTTTGGCTTGATGAGGTTCTTTATCTTGGTCATATCATCTCTGCCAAGGGCATTGCCGTGAATCCTGAGAAGGTGTCTGCAATTGTGAATTGGGTGTTGGAAATATGCCCTAGAGGCAATAATAAAAGTATTATTATTATATTTCCTTGTTCATGATAATTGTCTTTTATTCATGCTATAACTGTATTATCCGGAAATCGTAATACACGTGTGAATACATAGACCACAATATGTCCCTAGTGAGCCTCTAGTTGACTAGCTCGTTGTGATCAACAGATAGTCATGGTTTCCTGGCTATGGACATTGGATGTCGTTGATAACGGGATCACATCATTAGGAGAATGATGTGATGGACAAGACCCAATCCTAAGCATAGCACAAAGATCGTGTAGTTCATTTGCTAGAGCTTTGCCAATGTCAAGTATCTCTTCCTTTGACCATGAGATCGTGTAACTCCTGGATGCCGTAGGAGTGCTTTGGGTGTATCAAACGTCACAACGTAACTGGGTGACTATGAAGGTGCACTACAGGTATCTCCGAAAGTATCTATTGTTTTATGCGGATCGAGACTGGGATTTGTCACTCCGTGTAAACGGAGAGGTATCTCTGGGCCCACTCGGTAGGACATCATCATATGCGCAATGTGACCAAGGAGTTGATCACAGGATGATGTGTTACGGAACGAGTAAAGTGACTTGCCGGTAACGAGATTGAACAAGGTATTGGATACCGACGATCGAATCTCGGGCAAGTAAAATACCGCTAGACAAAGGGAATTGTATACGGGATCGATTGAGTCCTTGACATCGTGGTTCATCCGATGAGATCATCGTGGAACATGTGGGAGCCAACATGGGTATCCAGATCCCGCTGTTGGTTATTGACCGGAGAAAGTCTTGGTCATGTCTGCATGTCTCCCGAACCCGTAGGGTCTACACACTTAAGGTTCGATGACGCTAGGGTTATAAAGGAAGCTTGTATGTGGTTACCGAATGTTGTTCGGAGTCCCGGATGAGATCCCGGACGTCACGAGGAGTTCCGGAATGGTCCGGAGGTAAAGATTTATATATAGGAAGTCCTGTTTCGGCCATCGGGACAAGTTTCGGGGTCATCGATATTGTACCGGGACCACCGAAAGGGTCCCGGGGGCCCACCGGGTGGGGCCACCTGCCCCGGGGGGGGGCACATGGGCTGTAGGGGGTGCGCCTTGGCCTACATGGGCCAAGGGCACCAGCCCCAAGAGGCCCATGCGCCTGGGGAAACCCTAAAGGAAGAGTCCTCAAGGGGGAAGGCACCTCCGAGGTGCCTTGGGGAGGATGGACTCCTCCCCCCCTCTTGGCCGCCGCACCAGATGCCATCTAGAGGCTGGCCGCCGCCCCTTGGGGTGGGAAACTCTAAAGGGGGCGCAGCCCTCCCCTTCCCCTATATATATGAGGCCTAGGGGCTGCCCATAACACGCGATTTGATCTCTCGTTGGTGCAGCCCTGCCCCTCTCCCTCCTCCTCTTCTCCCATGGTGCTTGGCGAAGCCCTGCGGGATTGCCACGCTCCTCCACCACCACCACGCCGTTGTGTTGCTGTTGGATGGAGTCTTCCTCAACCTCTCCCTCTCTCCTTGCTGGATCAAGGCGTGGGAGACGTCACCGGGCTGTACGTGTGTTGAACGCGGAGGTGCCGTCTGTTCGGCACTTGATCATCGGTGATCTGAATCACGACGAGTACGACTCCATCAACCCCGTTCACTTGAACGCTTCCGCTTAGCGATCTACAAGGGTATGTAGATGCACTCCCCTTTCTACTCGTTGCTGGTCTCTCCATAGATAGATCTTGGTGTTACGTAGGAAAATTTTTGAATTTCTGCTACGTTCCCCAACAGTGGCATCATGAGCTAGGTCTATTGCGTAGATTCTTTGCACGAGTAGAACACAAAGTAGTTGTGGGCGTTGATTTTGTTCAATATGCTTACCTTTACTAGTCCAATCTTGTTTCGACGGTATTGTGGGATGAAGCGGCCCTGACCGACCTTACACGTACTCTTACGTGAGACAGGTTCCACCGATTGACATGCACTTGGTGCATAAGGTGGCTAGCGGGTGCCAGTCTCTCCCACTTTAGTCGGAACGGATTCGATGAAAAGGGTCCTTATGAAGGGTAAATAGCAATTGGCATATCACGTTGTGGTTTTGCGTAGGTAAGAAACGTTCTTGCTAGAAACCCATAGCAGCCACGTAAAACATGCAACAACAATTAGAGGACGTCTAACTTGTTTTTGCAGGGTATGCTATGTGATGTGATATGGCCAAAAGGATGTGATGAATGATATATGTGATGTATGAGATTGATCATGTTCTTGTAATAGGATTCACGACTTGCATGTCGATGAGTATGACAACCGGCAGGAGCCATAGGAGTTGTCTTTATTTTTTGTATGACCTGCGTGTCATTGAAGAACGCCATGTAACTTACTTTACTTTATTGCTAAACGCGTTAGCCATAGAAGTAGAAGTAGTCGTTGGCGTGACAACTTCATGAAGACACGATGATGGAGATCATGATGATGGAGATCATGGTGTCATGCCGGTGACGATGATGATCATGGAGCCCCGAAGATGAAGATCAAAAGGAGCAAAATGATATTGGCCATATCATGTCACTATTTGATTGCATGTGATGTTTATCATGTTTATGCATCTTGTTTACTTAGGACGACGGTAGTAAATAAGATGATCGCTTACAAAATTTCAAGAAGTGTTCTCCCCTAACTATGCACCGTTGCTACAGTTCGTCGCTTCTAAGCACCACGTGATGATCGGGTGTGATGGATTCTTACGTTCACATACAACGGGTGTAAGACAGTTTTACACAGCGAAAACACTTAGGGTTAACTTGACGAGCCTAGCATGTGCAAACATGGCCTCGGAACACGGAGACCGAAAGGTCGAGCATGAGTCGTATGGTAGATACGATCAACATGAAGATGTTCACCGACGTTAACTAGTCTGTCTCACGTGATGATCGGACACGGCCTAGTTGACTCGGATCATGTGATCACTTAGATGACCAGAGGGATGTCTATCTGAGTGGGAGTTCATAAGATGAACTTAATTATCTTGAACATAGTCAAAAGACCTTTTTGCAAATTATGTCGTAGCTCGCGCTTTAGTTCTACTGTTTTAGATATGTTCCTAGAGAAAATATAGTTGAAAGTTGAAAGTAGCAATTATGCGGACAGTAGAAAGCTTATGTCCTTAATGCACTGCTCAGTGTGCCGAACCCCAAACGTCGTTTGTGGATGTTGCGAACATCGGACATACACGTTTTGATAACTACGTGATAGTTCAGTTAAACGGTTTAGAGTTGAGGCACCAAAGATGTTTTTCGAAACATCGCGGAACATATGAGATGTTTCAAGGGCTGAAATTGGGATTTCAGGCTCGTGCTCACGTCAAGAGGTATAAGACCTCCGACGATTCTCTTAGCCTACAAACTAAGGGAGAAAATCTCAATCGTTGAGCTTGTGCTCAGATTGTCTGAGTGCAACAATCACTTGAATTGAGTGGGAGTTGATCTTCCAAATGAGATAGTGATGTTTCTCCAAAGTCATTGCCACCGAGCTGCTAGAGCTTCGTGATGAACTATAACATATCAGGGATAAATAAGATGATCCTTGAGGTATTCACGATGTTTGACACCGCGAAAGTAGAAATCAAGAAGGAGCATCAATTGTTGATGGTTGGTGAAACCACTAGTTTCAAGAAGGGCAAGGGCAAGAAGGGATGCTTCATGAAACGGCAAAAAAGCTGCTGCACCAGTGAAGAAACCCGAGGTTGAACCCAAACCCGAGACTAAGTGCTTCTGTGATAAGGGGAACAACCACTGGAGCAGAATTACCCTAGATACTTGGTAGATGATAAGGCTGGCAAAGTCGATAGAAGTATATTGGATATACATTGTGTTGATGTGTACTTTACTAGTACTCCTAGTAGCACCAGGGTATTAGATACCGGTTCGGTTGCTAAGTGTTAGTAACTCGAAATAAAAGCTACGGAATAAACGGAGACTAGCTAAAGGCGAGATGACGATATGTGTTGGAAGTGTTTCCAATGTTGATATGATCAAGCATCACACGCTCCCTCTACCATCGAGATTGGTGTTTGCGTTGAGCATAGACATGATTGGATTATGTCTATCGCAATACGATTATTCATTTAAGGAGAATAATGGTTACTCTGTTTATTTGAATAATACTTTCAATGGTCTTACACCTAAAATGAATGGTTCATTGAATCTCGATCGTAGTGATACACATTTTCATGCCAAAAGATATAAGATAGTAATGATAGTACCACTTACTTGTGGCACTGCCATGTAAGTCATATTGGTACAAAACGCATGAAGAAGCTACATGTTGATGGATCTTTGGACTCACTCGTTTTTGAAAAGTGTGAGACATGCGAACCATGTCTATTGGTGTATATGCATGAAGAAACTCCATGCAAATGGATCGTTCGGACTCACTTGATTTTGAATCACTTGAGATATGCAAATCATACCACATGGGCAAGATGACTGAAAAGCCTCATTTTCAGTAAGATGGAACAAGATGGCAACTTGTTGGAAGTAACACATTTTGATGTGTGCAGTCGAATGAGTGCTGAGGCATGCAGTGAATATCATTATGTTCTTACTTCACAGATGATTCGAGTAAATGTTGAGTATATTTACTTGATGAAACACAAGTCTGAATTATTGAATGGTTCAAGTAATTTCAGAGTGAAGTAGCAGATCATTGTGACAAGAGGATAAAATGTCTATGATATGATCATAGAGATGAATATCTGAGTTACGAGTTTTGGCACACAATTAAGACATTGTGGAAATTGTTTCGCAATTAATACCGCCTGGAACACCATAATGTGATGGTGTGTCTGAACATCATAGTTGCACCCTATTGGATATGGTGCGTACCATGATGTCTCTTATCGAATTACCACTATCGTTCATGGGTTAGGCATTAGAGACAACCACATTCACTTCAAATAGGGCACCACGTAATTCCGATGAGATGACACCGTATGAATTATGGTTTAGAGAAACCTAAGTTGTCGTTTCTTAAAAGTTTGGGGCTGCGACGCTTATATGAAAAAGTTTCAGGTTGATAAGCTCGAACCCAAAGCGGATAAAATGCATCTTCATAGGACACCCAAAACAGTTGGGTATACCTCCTGTCTCAGATCCGAAAGCAATAAGGGATTGTTTCTAGAATCAGGTCCTTTCTCGAGGAAAAGTTTCTCTCGAAAGAATTGAGTGGGAGGATGGTGGAAACTTGATGAGGTTATTGAACCGTCTCTTCAACTAGTGTGTGGCAGGGCACAGGAAGTTGTTCCTGTGGCACCTACACCAATTGAAGTGGAAGCTTATGATATTGATCATGAAACTTCGGATCAAGTCACTACCAAACCTCGTGGGATGACAAGGATACGTACTACTTCCGAGTGGTACGTAATCCTGTCTTGGAAGTCATGTTGCTGGACAACAATGAACCTACGAGCTATGGAGAAGCGATGGTGGGCCCGGATTCCGATAAATGGCTCGAGGCCATAAAATCCGGGAACGGATCCATGACTTTGGAAGAAATACTTGATGGTCGTAAGGCCATTGGGTACGGATGGATTTTAAAAGGAAGACAGACAATGATGGTAAGAATTACCATTAAGAAAGCTCGACTTGTCGTTAAGATATTTTCCGACAAGTTCAAGGAGTTGATTACGGTGAGGTTTTCTCACTCGTAGCGATGCTAAGAGTCTGTTGGAATTGGATTAGCAGTTACTGCATGATTGATGAAATCTTGCAGATAGGATGTCAAAACATTGTTTCCTCGACGTTATACTTGAGGAAAGGTTGTATGTGATACAACCGGAAGGTTTTGTCAATCCCAAAAGATGCTAATAAGTATGCAAAGCTCCAGCAATCCTTCTAAGGACTGGATTGAGCATCTCGGAGTTGGAATGCATGTTTTGATGGTGATCAATGATTTTGGGTTTGTACAAAGTTTATGAGAAACTTGTATTTCCAAAGAAGTGAGTGGGAGCACTATAGAATTTCTGATAAGTATATGTTGTTGACATATTGTTATGGATCAGAAATGACGTAGAATTTCTAGAAAGCATATAGGGTTATTTGAAAGATGTTTTTCAATAGAAAGCCTGGATTAAGCTACTTGAACATTGAGCATCAAGATCTATAAGGATAGATCAAAATGCTTAATAATACTTTCAAATGAGCACATACCTTGACATGATCTTGAAGGTGTTCAAGATGGACCAGTCAAAGAAGAAGTTCTTGCCTGAGTTGTAAGGTACGAAGTTAAGACTTAAAGCTCGACCATGGCTGAATAGAGAGAAAGGACGAAGGTCGTCTCCTATGCTTAAGACATAGGCTCTACAGTATGCTATGCTGTGTACCGCACCTGAAGTGTGCCTTGCCATGAGTTAGTCAAGGGGTACAAGAGTGATCCAAGAATGGATCACAGACAGCAGTCAAAGTTATCCTTAGTAACTAGTGGACTAAGGAATTTTCTCGATTATGGAGGTGATAAAAGAGTTCGTCATAAAAGGTTACGACGATGCAAGCTTGACACCTATCCGGATAGCTCTGAGTAGAGAGACCGGATACATATAATGGAGCAATAATTTAGAATAGCTCCAAGTAGAACAGTTGTTTGGAATAGCTCCAAATAGAGCGTGGTAGCTGCATCTAGGAGATGACATAGAGATTTGTAAAGCACACACGGATCTGAAAGGTTCAGACCTGTTGACTAAAACCTCTCTCACAAGCAACATGATCAAACATAAAACTCATTGAGTGTTAATCACATAGTGATGTGAACTAGACTACTGACTCTAGTAAACTCTTGGGTATTAGTCACATGGCGATGTGACCTGTGAGTGTTAATCACATGGCGATGTGAACTGGATTATTGACTCTAGTGCAAGTGGGAGACTGTTGGAAATATGCCCTAGAGGCAATAATAAAAGTATTATTATTATATTTCCTTGTTCATGATAATTGTCTTTTATTCATGCTATAACTGTATTATCCGGAAATCGTAATACACGTGTGAATACATAGACCACAATATGTCCCTAGTGAGCCTCTAGTTGACTAGCTCGTTGTGATCAACAGATAGTCATGGTTTCCTGGCTATGGACATTGGATGTCGTTGATAACGGGATCACATCATTAGGAGAATGATGTGATGGACAAGACCCAATCCTAAGCATAGCACAAAGATCGTGTAGTTCATTTGCTAGAGCTTTGCCAATGTCAAGTATCTCTTCCTTTGACCATGAGATCGTGTAACTCCTGGATGCCGTAGGAGTGCTTTGGGTGTATCAAACGTCACAACGTAACTGGGTGACTATGAAGGTGCACTACAGGTATCTCCGAAAGTATCTATTGTTTTATGCGGATCGAGACTGGGATTTGTCACTCCGTGTAAACGGAGAGGTATCTCTGGGCCCACTCGGTAGGACATCATCATATGCGCAATGTGACCAAGGAGTTGATCACGGGATGATGTGTTACGGAACGAGTAAAGTGACTTGCCGGTAACGAGATTGAACAAGGTATTGGATACCGACGATCGAATCTCGGGCAAGTAAAATACCGCTAGACAAAGGGAATTGTATACGGGATCGATTGAGTCCTTGACATCGTGGTTCATCCGATGAGATCATCGTGGAACATGTGGGAGCCAACATGGGTATCCAGATCCCGCTGTTGGTTATTGACCGGAGAACGTCTTGGTCATGTCTGCATGTCTCCCGAACCCGTAGGGTCTACACACTTAAGGTTCGATGACGCTAGGGTTATAAAGGAAGCTTGTATGTGGTTACCGAATGTTGTTCGGAGTCCCGGATGAGATCCCGGACGTCACGAGGAGTTCCGGAATGGTCCGGAGGTAAAGATTTATATATAGGAAGTCCTGTTTCGGCCATCGGGACAAGTTTCGGGGTCATCGGTATTGTACCGGGACCACCGGAAGGGTCCCGGGGGCCCACCGGGTGGGGCCACCTGCCCCGGGGGGCCACATGGGCTGTAGGGGGTGCGCCTTGGCCTACATGGGCCAAGGGCACCAGCCCCAAGAGGCCCATGCGCCTGGGGAAACCCTAAAGGAAGAGTCCTCAAGGGGGAAGGCACCTCCGAGGTGCCTTGGGGAGGATGGACTCCTCCCCCCTCTTGGCCGCCGCACCAGATGCCATCTGGAGGCTGGCCGCCGCCCCTTGGGGTGGAAAACCCTAAAGGGGGCGCAGCCCTCCCCTTCCCCTATATATATGAGGCCTAGGGGCTGCCCATAACACGCGATTTGATCTCTCGTTGGTGCAGCCCTGCCCCTCTCCCTCCTCCTCTTCTCCCATGGTGCTTGGCGAAGCCCTGCGGGATTGCCACGCTCCTCCACCACCACCACGCCGTTGTGCTGCTGTTGGATGGAGTCTTCCTCAACCTCTCCCTCTCTCCTTGCTGGATCAAGGCGTGGGAGACGTCACCGGGCTGTACGTGTGTTGAACGCGGAGGTGCCGTCCGTTCGGCACTTGATCATCGGTGATCTGAATCACGACGAGTACGACTCCATCAACCCCGTTCACTTGAACGCTTCCGCTTAGCGATCTACAAGGGTATGTAGATGCACTCCCCTTTCTACTCGTTGCTGGTCTCTCCATAGATAGATCTTGGTGTTACGTAGGAAAATTTTTGAATTTCTGCTACGTTCCCCAACATTGGGAACCTCCTCAGAACGTGAAGCAACTCCGCAGTTTTCTCGGTCTCGCAAGCTATTGCCGAAGATTCGTTGAAAACTTTTCTAAGATCGCGAAGCCTCTCTCAAATCTTCTCCAGAAGCACGTCAAGTACGTTTGGTCTCCGGAGTGTGATATTGCTTTCAACACTTTGAAAGAGAAATTGATCACTGCTCCAGTTCTGACTCCACCTGATGAATCCAAGCCGTACGAGGTCTTTTCTGATGCCTCTCTCCAAGGTCTTGGCGCAGTTTTGATGCAAGAGAAGAAAGTTGTTGCTTATACATCTTGCCAGTTGAAGCCTAATGAGAAGAACTACCCCACTCATGATCTCGAGTTGGCGGCAGTTGTGCATGCTCTTTTGACTTGGAGACATCTTCTATTGGGAAGAAATGTGGACATTTTCACTGATCACAAGAGTCTCAAGTACATCTTCACTCAGCCTAATCTCAACCTCAGGCAAACTCGATGGGTCGAAATGATTCAAGAGTATAATCCGAGTATCGAGTACACTCCAGGCAAGGCCAATGTGATTGCTGATGCTTTGAGCAGGAAAGCTTACTGCAACAGTCTGATTCTCAAGCCTTACCAACCCGAGCTTTGTGAAGCTTTCCGCAAACTTAATCTGCAAGTTGTTCCTCAAGGTTTCCTCGCCAACCTTCAAGTCTCTCCTACCTTAGAAGACCAGATTCGCCAAGCCCAGCTTCTTGATGCTATGGTGAAAAAGGTGAAGATTGGGATTGCCAAGAGTCAGTCCAAGTACAAGTGCTACCGCCTTGATGACAAGGACACTCTCTTCTTCAAGGATCGTATTGTTGTGCCCAAAGGTGACCTCCGTAAAGTGATCATGAACGAGGCTCACAATTCTCTCCTCTCCATCCACCCTGGGAGCACGAAGATGTATCATGACCTTAAGCAAGCTTATTGGTGGACTCGAATGAAGAGCGAGATCGCTCAATTCGTGAATGAATGTGATGTCTGCAGAAGAGTGAAGGCAGAACACCAAAGGCCAGCAGGTCTCCTCCAACCTCTTGCCATTCCAGAATGGAAGTTTGACCACATTGAGATGGACTTCGTGACTGGCTTTCCAAAGTCCAAGCGTGGCAATGATGCTATATTTGTTGTCATCGACAAACTCACCAAAGTGGCTTATTTTCTGCCTATCAAAGAGTCGATCACTGCAGCTCAATTGGCGGAACTCTATACCTCTCGCATTGTCTCTTTGCATGGTATTCCTCAAGTGATCTCTTTAGACCGTGGCAACATCTTTACCTCGAAGTTTTGGGATTCTTTCCAGAAGGCCATGGGCACCAACATCCGTTTTAGTACAGCTTTCCATCCTCAAACAAGCGGTCAAGTCGAGCGTGTCAACCAGATTCTTGAAGATATGCTCAGGGCTTGTGTGATCTCCTTCGGCATGAAGTGGGAGGATTGTCTTCCTTATGCTGAATTCTCCTACAACAACAGTTTTCAAGCAAGTTCGGGCAAGGCCCCATTTGAAATTCTGTATGGCAGGAAGTGTCGTACCCCTCTCAACTGGTCTGAAACCGGTGAACGTCAGCTTTTGGGTAATGTCTTAATCATAGAGGCAGAAGAAATGTGCAAAGTCATTCGAGATAACCTCAAAGCAGCCCAATCCCGCCAGAAGAGCTACTATGATAGTAAGCACCGTGATTTGGCGTTCGAGATCGGAGATCATGTTTACCTCCGTGTCTCTCCTATGAAAGGCACTCGTCGCTTCGGTATCAAAGGGAAGCTTGCCCCTAGATACGTGGGACCTTTCAAGATTGTCAGCAAGAGAGGCGACCTCACCTATCAACTCGAGCTTCCTTCAAACTTTGCAAATGTTCATGACGTGTTCCATGTCTCTCAGCTTTGAAAGTGCTTCAAGACTCCTGAACGCACCGTCAACTTCGAGGAAATTGAGCTCCAAGAAGATCTCTCTTATCGTGAGCACCCAGTTGCTATTCTTGAAGAGACTGAACGCAAGACTCGCAACAAGTCAATCAAATTTCTCAAAGTCAAGTGGTCACACCATTCCGACCGTCAAGCTACCTGGGAACGCGAGGATCACCTCCGTTCTGAGTACCCGGCGTTCTTTCAGTCCTAGATCTCGGGACGAGATCCTTTCGTAGTGGTGGAGTGTTGTAACACCCCGGATGTAACTTTCCCCATTTGTACTCCAACTCTTGCTATTTCCGGCGTTAAGTTATTTTATTTCCTCGAGTTCGGGTTTTTGTCTCCGTGTGTTGTTGTCGTTGTCATGCATCTCATATCATGTCATCATGTGCATTTCATTTGCATACGTGTTCGTCTCATGCATTCGAGCATTTTCCCCATTGTCCGTTTTGCATTCCGGCGCTTCGTTCTCCTCCGGTGGTCATTTCTAGCTTTCTTTCGTGTGTGGGGATAAAACATTTCCGGATTGGACCGAGACTTGCCAAGCGGCCTTGGTTTACTACCGGTAGACCGCCTGTCAAGTTTCGTACCATTTGGACTTCGTTTGATACTCCAATGGTTAACCGAGGGACCGAAAAGGCCTCGTGTGTGTTGCAGCCCAACACCCCTCCAATTTGGCCCAAAACCCACCAAACTCTTCTCCATGTCCTAGAGCGTTCGATCACGATCGCGTGGCCGAAAACCGCACCTCATTTGGACTCTCCTAGCTCCCTCTATGCCTATATAAAGGCCCCTCCATTTTCGGATCTCCTTCCTCCCTCCGAAACCCTAAAATCCGTCTCCGCCGCCGCCGGACGGAGCCGGACAACGTCCGCCGCCACTGCCGCGCAACCGCGTCGCGCCACCTATCCCGCAGGGGACCGCTTCGCCGCCGACCGCGCCAGGCCCGAGGCCCACGCGCGGCCCTCCCCGCCGCCGAGCCGGGCCTGAGGCGCCCGCCCGCGCCGCCTCTTCCCCTCCCCGCCGCCTCGCCGGCCGGAGTTCGCTGCCGGCCGGACCCTGCCGTGCCCCGCCGCCGCACCAACGCCCGCCGCCCGGAGCCGCCTCCGCCCGGAGCTCGCCGCCCCGCCGCGGGACTCCGGCGACCGAGCCGGGCCCGGCGCCGCCAGCCGCCGCCCCCACCGACCGGACCCGCGCCTCCCCACTGCTTCTTCGCTCGCCGGAGCCAGCAAGGCTCGCCGGCGATCCTCGGGCTCCGCGCGCCCCGATCCAGATCGGATCCGAGACGGCTACAGTAAACCCTAATTTTCGCGAGGTTGTTTTTTTGCTAAGTCCTGAGATTCTTGATCCATATGCCCCTGTTCGAGGCTCCGTAACTTTGCATCCGTAGCCTCGATTTGGGCATATAGCATATCAAAATGTTCATCTTAGAGAGTACATCATTTCATTCCATTGCACAATTTTCATTTGAGCTCATCTTGATGCCTGAAACGCTGTTAGAAGAGGGCTACTTGAGTTAATTGTCAGATCTGTTACTCCGTTTAGCACTTTTGTCATTTTTGCCATGATTAATGTGTGCATGATATGCCCGTGAGTTCTACATATGTTTTGTTAAGGGTTTTGTCATCTTTCCAGAGGTGCAACCCATGTATTTTTAGGATGTGTGTGGTGACTTGTGCAAGCTTGCAAAGTGGTGCACTTGCTAATTCTGTTTTCAGGGACTTAGTGATTTCACTAAGTCCTGGGATTGTTTATCTCACGATGCCATATGTTCATGTTGATTCCTAGTGATCCGTGCCTCTTTTGAGGATGATCAGTAAGGGAGTTTTGTTAATATTGTAGTGCTCTATCCATCCATGTCTTTGTTTGAAATTATGGAGCACCCTAGCTTGAGTCAATCGAGCTCTACTTTTGCTTCGTTGAGTATCTGGGCAGATCGTCAACTTGTTTGCGATTTTGCCGATGTTATTGTAGTTGATCCGTGCATGTTATGCCATTGTTCTTGCCATGTCTAGCTTGTATTTTGTGCCTTCTTGATGGATGTATGCTTGTCTTGCCATGACTTGCACCGTGGTGAGTGCATCGAGCTCATAAACATGCCTTCGTGAGTTACGTTTCAGCATGTCCCAGTTTTCACAAAGTCTGAAAACTGATTATGTTTTTGCTATGTTCGTGTGCTTGTTAGTATATTTTGTGATCCCTTTTGGCTCAAGGTCACTAAGGGACTTTTGTTAAGCTTGTTGAGTAGCTCCATGCCATGTCTTTCTTTGTCATGTTCAGGTCCTGTAGCATGTTGTTTTGTTGCTCCGAAGAGGGCTATATGATCTGAAATTCCAGACAAGTGTTGACTTCACTAAGTCTGAGATCTGTTTTACCATTTGCGTTTTTGCCATGCTTGTTTGAACCTCCTAATGGATGAATTGGCCGTAGCTCAGTGCTAGATTTTTGTTAAGCATCTTGTATGCTTCCCTGCCATGTATTTTGTTGCCATGTTTGGGTGCTGTAGCATGTTCATCTCATTGCATTTAGATGCCTACTTGCTGTAAATCGCAGACCGGTGTCAATTTTGAATCGCTTGCCATTTCCAAACCGTAACTCCGATTCCGGCGTTCTTTATATCGTTTTCAAGCGATTTCATCTCATCTTTCCAGTGGCACCCTTGGAATTCCAAGTTGAGGCCAGGTTCATGCATTTCCTGTCATATCTTGCATTTGGCATCCCGCATCGCATCCCGCATAGCATATCATCTTTGCATCGTGTTGATTGAGTTTGCACGTGGTTGATTGTACCCTTGTTGCTGTTTGTCTTGTTTGGGTAGAGCCGGGAGACGAGTTCGCTAACGAGGAGCCCGTTGAGTTTGCGCTTGAGGATCCAGTCAACTCTGACAACTGTGCAGGCAAGATGATCATACCCTCGAAATCACTACTATCTTTGCTATGCTAGTTTGCTCGCTCTTTTGCTATGCCAATGCTACGATGCCTACCACTTGTTTGAAAGCCTCCCAAATTGCCATGTCAAACCTCTAACCCACCATTGTCCTAGCAAACCGTTGATTGGCTATGTTACCGCTTTGCTCAGCCCCTCTCATAGCGTTGCTAGTTGCAGGTGAAGATTGGAGGCCGTTCCTTATTGGAACATTTATTTACTTGTTGGGATATCATTATATTGCTATGTTATCTTAATGCATCTATATACTTGGTAAAGGGTGGAAGGCTCGGCCTCTCGCCTAGTGTTTTGTTCCACTCTTGCCGCCCTAGTTTCCGTCATATCGGTGTTATGTTCCCGGATTTTTGCGTTCCTTACGCGGTTGGGTTATAATGGGAACCCCTTGATATTTCGCCTTGATTAAAGCTTTTCCAGCAATGCCCAACATTGGTCTTACCATTTGTCACCTAGCCTTTTCTTTCCCTTGGGTTCTACAGACTCAAGGGTCATCTTACTTTACCCCTCCCCCCCGGGCCAGTGCTCCTCTGAGTGTTGGTCCCACCGAGCGATGTCCCGGGCTACCAGGGGCAACTCTGGGCTGGCCTACCCGACGTCTGGCTCATCTGAGTGTGCCCTGAGAAAGAGATATGTGCAGCTCCTATCGGGATTTGTCGGCACATTCGGGCGGTGTTGCTGGTCTTGTTTTAAGCTGTCGAAGTATCTTGAATTACCGAGATACCGAGTCTGATCGGAACGTCTTGGGAGGAGGTCTATTCCTTCGTTGACCGTGAGAGCTTGTCATGGGCTAAGTTGGGACTCCCCTGCAGGGATTTGAACTTTCGAAAGCCGTGCCCGCGGTTATGGGCAGATGGGAATTTGTTAATGTCCGGTTGTAGATAACTTGAACCTTAATTTAATTAAAATGAATCAACTGAGTGTGTTACCGTGATGGCCTCTTCTCGGCGGAGTCCGGGAGGTGGACACGGTGTTGGAGTAATGTTTGCGCAGGTTGCTCTTTAGTTTCTCGCTCGTGCTTTGCCTCCTCTTCTCGCTCTCTTCTGCGAATAAGTTAGCCACCATACTTGCTAGTCGCTTGCTGCAGCTCCACTCATATTTTACCTTGCCTTACCTATAAGCTTGAATAGTCTTGATCGCGAGGGTGCGAGATTGCTGAGTCCCCGTGGCTCACAGATTACTATTACACCAGATGCAGGGCCTGATGATTCCGCTCCAGGAGACGCGTATGAGCTCAAGTGGAAGTTGGACGAAGACTCTCAACGATACTATGTTTCCTTTCCCGATGATCAGTAGTGGTGCCCAGTTGGGGGTGATTGGGACCGTTGTCGCATGTTGGGTTCTCTTTATTTTGGCGTCGTAGTCGGGCCATGAGTGTTTTGGATGATGTAATGTTATTTATGTACTTGATTGACGTGGCGAGTGTAAGCCAACTATGTTATCTCCCTTTTTGTTATCACATTACATGGGATGTTGTGAAGATTGCCTAACTTGCAACATATGCCTTCAATGCGATTATATCTCTAAGTCGTGCCTCGACACGTGGGAGCTATAGTCGCATCGAGGGTGTTACAACCTACCTATATACGATATCTACTTGCCGTTCCAAGTAAATTTGTATGTGCCAAACTCTAAACCTTCAAATAAATATCCTATTTTGTATGCTCAAATAGCTCATGCATCAACTAGGGTTGTCCGTATCTTCCATGTTAGGCAGGTTATTCTCAAGAGGAGTGGACTCCGCTCCTCACTCACGAGAAAATGGCTGGTCACCGGGATGCCCAGTTCCATTCTTTATGCAAATCAAATCAAAATAATAGCAAACAAAACTCCCCTGGGACTCTTGTTAGTTGGAGGCACTCGTTGTTTCGAGCAAGCCATGGATTGATGCTTGTTGGTGGAGGGGGAGTATAAACTTTACCATTCTGTTTGGGAACCGCCTATAATGTGTGTAGCATGGAAGATATCACCATCTCTTGGTTGTTATGTTGACAATGAAAGTATACCGCTCAAAATATTATTCACCTCTATTTCAAAACCAAGCTCTGGCACCTCTACGAATCCCTGCTTCCCTCTGCGAAGGGCCTATCTATTTACTTTCATGTTGAGTCATCATCCCCTTATTAAAAAGCACCAGTTGGAGAGCACCGCTGTCGTTTGCATCCATTACTGTTAGTTTACATTGAGTATGACTTCACTGGATCTCTTTTACCATGAATTACAATGTCTAGTCAGTCCTTGATCTTTAAAGGTGCTCTGCATTTATGTTTTGCGGTCTTAGAAAGGGCTAGAGAGATACCATCTTATTATATCATATTATGATTGTTTTGAGAAAGTGTTGTCATCCGAGATTTATTATTATTGCTCGCTAGTTGATTATGCTATTGATATGAGTAAACATGAGACCTATGCGTTATTGTGAATATGGTTAGTTCATAATCTTTGCTGAAAACTTCAATGCTGGATTTACATATTTACGACAACAAGAGCAAACAGAGTTTGTAAAAGTTTTTATTTATCACTTTCAGTTTATCAACTGAATTGCTTGAGGACAAGCAAAGGTTTAAGCTTGGGGGAGTTGATACGTCTCTGTTGTATCTACTTTTCCAAACACTTTTGCCCTTGTTTTGGACTCTAACTTGCATGATTTGAATGGAACTAACCCGGACTGACGCTGTTTTCAGCAGAATTGCCATGGTGTTATTTATGTGCAGAAACAAAAGTTCTCAGAATGACCTGAAACTTCATGGAACGTCTTTTCGAAAATAAAAAGATGAAGACCAGGGGGCCCACACCCTAGCCACGAGGGTGGGGGCGCCCCCCCCTACCTCATGGTCCCCCTGGAGCTCCTTCGACCTCAACTCCAACTCTATATATTTGCTTTCGGGGAGAAAAAATCAGGGAGAAGGATTCATCGCGTTTTGCGATACGGAGCCACCGCCAAGCCCTAAACCCTCTCGGGAGGGCTGATCTGGAGTCCGTTCGGGGCTCCGGAGAGGGGAACCCGTCACCACCGTCATCATCAACCTTCCTCCATCACCAATTTCATGATGCTCACCGTCGTGTGTGAGTAATTCCATCGTAGGCTTGCTGGACGGTGATGGGTTGGATGATATTTATCATGTAATCGAGTTAGTTTTGTTAGGGTTTGATCCCTAGTATCCATTATGTTCTGAGATTGATGTTGCTATGACTTTGCTATGCTTAATGCTTGTCACTAGGGCCCAAGTGCCATGATTTCAGATCTGAACCTATTATGTTTTCATCAATATATGAGAGTTCTTGATCCTATCTTGCAAGTCTATAGTCACCTATTATGTGTTATGATCCGTTAACCCCGAAGTGACAATAATCGGGATACTTACCAGTGATGACCGTAGTTTGAGGAGTTCATGTATTCACTATGTGTTAATGCTTTGGTCTGGTACTCTATTAAAAGGAGGCCTTAATATCCCTTAGTTTCCACTAGGACCCCGCTGCCACGGGAGGGTAGGACAAAAGATGTCATGCAAGTTCTTTTCCATAAGCACGTATGACTATATTCAGAATACATGCCTACATTACATTGATGAATTGGAGCTAGTTCTGTGTCACCCTAGGTTAGGACTGTTACATGATGAACCGCATCCGGCATAATTCTCTATCACCGATCCATTGCCTACGAGCTTTCCATATATTGTTCTTCACTTATTTACTTTTTCGTTGCTATTGCTATCATCACTATGAAATACCAAAAACACTACTTTTTCTACCATTACCTTTTGCTATCGTTACCACTACTATCATATTACTTTGCTACTAAATACTTTGGTGCAAATATTAAGTTTCCAGGTGTGGTTGAATTGACAACTCAGCTGCTAACACTTGAGAATATTCTTTGGCTCCCCTTGTGTCGAATCAATAAATTTGGGTTGAATACTCTACCCTCGAAAACTATTGCGATCCCCTATACTTTTGGGTTATCAGGTAGCTGAAGACACGTAGCGAAGAAGTCGCTTCTCACGAGCCGCCGAGACCCTAAGCCTCGGGAGGCTCTAGAGGCTCAGGTGGCCTCCAGAGGACCGTCTCCATCTCCGCCAGGACCGCATGGTGCCTAGCCTCCTGACCTGCCAGTATGCTCCATAGATTGCGTTGGAAGGCAGTAGCCACGCTCGGCAGGCCGAACATCATGTGAATGTAGCTGTGAGGCGGGCCCTCACACCGGCCAGCACGCAAAGGCCAGAAGCGCTCCTGAGATGCGGCCCTGTTGAGCCCTGGGATTTCGATGCAGACGAGCAGCTCACCACCCTCGCCTGGGCGGGGAGCAACGCCAGGTGGGCGGCGGTCGCCGCGTATTGCTCTTGCTTCCTGAAGCTCCTGAGATGCCTTGGTGATGAACTCCTGAGCGTCGGGCGCTCCTCGCCCGGTGTCCTCCTGAGGGAAACGTGCCGCAAAGCATGCCTCCACGTGGTGCCCGAGCGCCTCCCTCGTGATGTTGGCCAGGTCCGAGGCCCTCCAGAAGAGAGCCCCCAAGCCCTACCTGAGGAGGGCGCCGGGCGCGCCTCCCTATGCATGGGAGGGAGGTGCCTCACGCGCTAGCGCAGATCCTGAAGTGGCGCCGCTGGAGGTGCCGCTCCCTTGAGGCCCAGTGTGGAGTAGCTGCTTCTTCTTCTTGGGGTTGGCCTCAAGAGGGTACTGCGCACCCGCGTTGTCAAGGTCTTCAATTGATGCAGCTTGGAAGGCGCGCTTGAGAGAGCACACCGCGTCTCTTTCTTCGCAAGGGACCGTGATTATCCCGCCGCTTCCCGGCATCTTGAGGACGTTGTAGCCGTGGTGGGGGACTGCCATGAATTTGGCCAGTGTTGGGTACCCGAGGATGGCATTGTACGACACGCGGATGTGGGTGACATCGAAGTCGATGAGCTCGGTGTGGTACTTGTCGCGCTGACGAATGTGACAGGGAGGCGAACTTGCCCTATCGGGGTGGTGGAGCCGTATGTCACTCCTGAGAAAGGCTTCGTGGGCTGGAGCTGATCGTATGGTACTTGAAGGCTGTCGAATGTCTCGACGGACAGGACACTGAGTCATGCGCCATTGTCGATGAGGGTCTTGGTGACTTGGACATTGCTGATGATGGGTGAACAGAGCATCGGGCGGACTCCAGCGGTTGCCACGCATTTGAGCTGGTCCACCGAGCTAAAGATGATGGCGTACTTGGACCACCTGAGCGCGCGCATAGCCTTGAGCTTGAGGAGGGTTGCATTCACTTTGCGGGAGAACTGCTTGAAGATGCACTGGGAGGCTGGGGCCTGAGCGCCACCCAAGATGCAAGCGATGGCGCGTGGCTCCTAGAAGCCCCCAGCCCCTTCGTCCTATTGATGGTCGTCATTCCTTCTTGGCGACGGCAGCGCAGGGAGACGAGGGTTTCCCTAAGGACGATCCTCACGAGGCTGGTCCCTCCAGGCGCCCTCACGAGGCTGGTCCTGCCAACGATCGTCACGAGGCTAGTCGCGCCACTCTTGGTGGGGCCCACCGTCGTCCCAACGTCCTCCACCTCATCCACCTCCTCGGCCGTAGCCTCGGTCGTTGCACTCGGGGCATCGGCCGAAGCATCCATCTCGAATGGCCTAAGCTCTTGACAATCGTTGGTGTTGTGCGTGCGCATGTTGTGGAAGGCACAGAACGTACGGCCGCCCTTCGACGACTCGGGAAGATCTTGGCCGTGCTTGGTGTCCGGTTCTGCTGCGAGTACAGCCACTCCTTTGCGCTTCATGTCCTTGACCTTGGCCTTCTTCTCGTCTGGATCCGCAGTAGGGAGCTCGAGGAGGGAGAGATGCCCCTCCTCAGCCCTTGCACACTTGGTTGCTATGTTGAACAGCTCCAAGGTCGTGCACAGCTCCTCATGGATGGCCAGCTCCTCCTTCATCTTGACATGGCGGACGCCGTCGGAAAACTCTGATATGATGGCCTTGTTCGTCACCTTGGGGATCTTGATATGCGCATTGTTGAAGCGCTGGATGTACTTCTGCAGTGTTTCTCCCGCTTGTTGCTTGATGCGGCGTAGGTCACCCGCGACCGGGAGGGCGGTCATGAGTGCCCTGGAAGTTGGCAATGAAGTGGTTGTGCATCTCATCCCAGGAGGAAATCGAGCCTGGGGGCAGGTTCAGTAGCCATGAGCGGGTGCCGTCCTTGAGAACCATGGGAAACCAGTTCGCCATGACCTTTTCGTCGCCGTTGGCCGCTTCGATGCTCAGCTCGTAGAGCTGTAGAAACTCCGCAGGGTCGGGGTGCCATCGTAGCGAGGAGGCAGATCTGGCTTGAACTTGCCCGGACAAACGATGCTACGCAGCTCAGGAGTGAAGGCGCGGCAGCCTGCCGTGGCCACCAGGGCCCGTCGTGGAGGTGGAGCTTAACCTAGGCATCCTTGTGCCGCCACAGCAAGTGGCACATGGCCCTGCCGCAGCAAGAGATCATGACATGGTGGTGCTGGAAGCGGTGGAGCATCTTCTTGTGGACGGGGTACCTCCTGGCAACTTCTTTCTTCGTGCGTGGGCACACGGCACGGCGGATCACGCGGCTGGGCCGCACATCTTGGAGCAAGGACGTCGTCTTGACGCGGAGGAGGCTGAGGCGCTCCATGAGCCGCACGCCTCGGTGCGAGGGCACCATCTTGGTGCTGAGGGGGCGGAGGCGCTCCGTGAGCCACATTGCACACAGCCAGGGGCGGGCGAGGCAGCAAGAGGGATGGTGCGAGAGAGCTCCCCGCGGCACTGACGAGCTCGGCGATGTGGTCCAACCAGTCCCCGTAGAGGTTGTCGACTAGGCGGTAGTGCAGTGATACGTCTCCAACGTATCTATAAATTTTGATTGCTCCATGCTATATTATTTACTGTTTTGAATGTTTATGGGCTTTATTATACACTTTTATATCATTTTTGGGACTAACCTATTAACCCAGAGCCCAGTGCCAGTTTCTGTTTTTACCCTGTTTTAGGGTTTTGAAGAAAAGGAAAATCAAACGGAGTCCCATTGACCTAAAACTTCACGGAACTCATTTTTGGAAGGAAAGAAGCCCAGAAGACTTGGAGTGCACGTCGTGGGATCTGCGAGGAGGTCACGAGGCAGGGGGGCGAGCCCACCCCCCTGGGCACGCCCTCCACCCTCGTGAGCCCCTCATGGCTCCCCTGGCGTACTTCTTCTGCCTATATATCTCCATATACCCTAAAAACATCCGGGAGCACAATAGATCGAGAGTTCCGTCGCCAGAAGCCTCCGTAGCCACCGAAAACCAATCTAGACCCATTCCGGCACCTTGCCGGAGGGGGCAATCCCTCTCCGGTGTCCATCTTCATCATCCCGGTGCTCTCCATGATGAGGAGGGAGTAGTTCTCCCTCGGGGCTGAGGGTATGTACCAGTAGCTATGTGTTTGATCTCTCTCTCTCGTGTTCTTGAGGTGATACGATCTTGATGTATCGCGAGCTTTGCTATTATATTTGGATCCTATGATGTTTTCTCCCCCCTCTACTCTCTTGTAATGGATTGAGTTTCCCCTTTGAAGTTATCTTATCCGATTGAGTCTTTAAAGATTTGAGAACACTTGATCTTTGTCTTGCCGTGCGTATCTGTGGTGACAATGGGATACCACATGATTCACTTGATGTATGTTTTGGTGATCAACTTGCGGGTTCCGCCCATGAACCTATGCATAGGGGTTGGCACACGTCTTTATTCCAGCATTTGTTATTGTTGTTGCACCGTGATTTCCCGTTTCCATCTCTAGCTTCGGATGTACTGGGGTCGCTGGTGCTGCATCTGGCTAGCCAGCTATCCTCACCCGCGCAAAAGCGGGTCATGAGGCTTGTTAATGTTGCCATTGTTCTCGGCTTTTCTTGGCCGAGGTGTCTGGCAAGCCATTCGTCACGGACGCTATGCTTAAAAGCTGCCAAGGGTTCGGCGTCCAGACAGTCGACTATTTGGTTCTTTTTAGTAAGAAACCTGTTCCAAAGCTTTCGGGCGGACTCTCCGGGATGTTGAGTTATATGACTCAAATCGTCCGCGTCTGGAGGTCGGACATAAGTCCCTTGAAAGTTTGCCCGAAAAGTGTCTTCGAGCTCTTCCCAACTTCCAATGGAGTTTTCGGGGAGGCTTTTAAGCCAGTGCCGAGCTGGCCCTTTGAGTTTGAGGGGTAAGTATTTAATGGTGTGGAGATCGTCTCCTCGAGCCATATGGATGTGGAGGATATAGTCCTCAATCCAGACTCCAGGGTCTGTTGTTCCGTCGTATGCCTCTATGTTTACGGGTTTGAATCCCTATGGAAATTCATGGTCCAGCACCTCATCGGTGAAACATAGGGGGTGTGCGGCGCCCCTGTATCTGGTCGTGCCGTGGTGTTCAGATGTTTGGTGTGTTGCATCATGTGCTAGAGTGCGCTTGCGCGGTCCATAGATGGATCTAGTTGCTCCGTCCTTTTGATGCGAGCACTTGTGTGGATCGTGTATTGGCTTCTGTGCGGTGTTGCTTGTCGCTCCATGTTGGCCGTGAGGTCGTCTATCCGGCCGGGTGGCCGTTTTAATTTTTGGTTGCGGGGGATCTAAGGCCTCCTCATCAAATTCAGGTAGCAACTTCCGCTTCGGGTAGCTCTTGGTGAGGCGATTACCGCCATACTTCGCTGCTGTGTTGAGTACTCTACTCCATCTGATTTGGAGTGTGTCTTGCGCCGCCTTGAGCCTTTGCTTCTGCCTTTTTAGACTCCTCGCGGTGGCAACAAGCCTTTGATGGGCATTTTGTTGCTCTGGGCATCTGTCCGGTGTTATGTCCTCCGGACTATTATCCTTGACAGAGTTGGTTTGTTCGGTTTGATTCTCCGCGTTGCCGTGGTCCAGCAGTGGTTCGCCCTGCTCTAACGCTGGGTCTATATGATCATTATTTCTGTCAAGGCGGGATTTGGGGTGGCGCTTACACCACCGCTTTGACTGCTTCTCGAGGGGACAGCCCTTCGTTGTGTCCTTCCGTTCCTCGTCGTTGTTTTCCTTTGGTGTGTCCACCATGTATACGTCATGTGATGAGGTGGACGTTCAGTGCCCTATGGGCAGTGGTTCCTCTTTGTATCTCGCATCGTCGTCCATACCGTCGATGTTTTCGGAGTTGAAGTCAAGCATGTCGGTTAAGTCTTCGACAGTGGCTACTAAGTGGGTGGTGGGTGGGTCTCGAATTTCTTCGTCGTCCGCATCCCAGTCTTGCTGGACATAGTTCATACTGGATCCTCTTGATAAGGAGAGAGACCTTAACGAGTTCAGTGTGTCGCCAAAGGGCGAGTGCTGAAAAATATCCACAGAGGTAAATTCCATGATCGACACCCAATCAGATTCGATAGGAACGGGCGCAGGAGGTTCGGAGTCCGTGGCCGGAGAAGGATCTGACAGTTTAACAACACGGCTCTTGTGCAAGGTAAGGTCGATGTTCGGCTCGATCGCCACTGAGGGTAAGGCCTCCGTGGCGGGTCCATCCACCCGTCCGCAGAAGGCGCAACTGGCTCCGAATTGAGGGTCGGAGCGGCTGCCGGTGCGATCTCCTTAACACTGTCCAATGGGAGAGCTAAGTCATGATCATCGTGACCGCGTGGCGCACGAGGCAGATGCTCAAATCCGTCGAAGATCAAATCTCCACGGATATCGGCCGTGTAGTTTAAGCTTCCAAACCTGACCTGGTGGCCAGGGGTGTAACTTTCAATCTGCTCCAGATGGCCAAGCGAATTGGCCCACAGTGCAAAGCCACCGAACATGAAGATCTGTCCAGGGAGAAAAGTCTCACCCTGGACTGCATCGCTATCGATGATAGTAGGAGCCATCAAGCACCAATGTCGGTGTCAAAACCGGCGGATCTTGGGTAGGGGGTCCCGAACTGTGCGTCTAGGCCGGATGGTAACAGGAGGTAGGGGACACAATGTTTTACCTAGGTTCGGGCCCTCTTGATGGAGGTAAAACCCTACGTCCTGCTTGATTAATGTTGATGATATGGGTAGTACAAGAGTAGATCTACCACGAGATCAGAGAGGCTAAACCCTAGAAGCTAGCCTATGGTATGATTGTTGTTCGTCCTACGGACTAAAACCCTCCGGTTTATATAGACATTGGAGAGGTTAGGGTTACACAAGGTCGGTTACAAAGGAGGAGATATACATATCCATATTGCCTAGCTTGCCTTCCACGCCAAGTAGAGTCCCCTCCGGACACGAGATGAAGTCTTCAATCCCGCATCTTCATAGTCTAACAGTCCGGCCAATGGAGATAGTCCGGCTGTCCAGAGACCCCCTAATCTAGGACTCCCTCAATTATATTTATAAAACTTGTCATGATTATGATTACCCTTTTTCTGAACATTACTCTTTTAATGTGGAAACAATTTATAGTATTCAAGTCTCTTATGATACTCCCACTATTCCGATTAAGAAATTTGCTTATGTGGAGAGTAATAAAATTTCTATGCTTGTAGATCATGAAAAGAATGCTTTACGTGCTGGTTATATTGTTGAATTCATTCATGATGCTACTGAAAAATATTATGAGGGAGGAACATATGCTTGTAGAATTGCAATGATATCAAGTTTCCTCTCTATGTGCATAAAATTTCGAAGTTATGCTTGTTTTGCCCTCCTATGCTAGTTTATTATTGTTCCCATAAGTTGTTTGCTAACAAAATCCATATGCATAGGAATTATGTTAGACTTAAATGTGCTAGTCATATTCTTCATGATGCTCTCTTTATGTTACAATTCTCATCTTTTATGTGAGCATCATTGAAACCATCATGCCTAGCTAGGGGCGTTAAAGGATAGCGCTTGTTGGGAAGAAACCCAATTTTATTTTCGTTCCTTTCTTTTTGTTCCTTTTTAGTAATAAATAATTCATCTAGACTCTATTTATATGTGGTTATATGCTTTTAATTAGTGTTTGTGCCAAGTAGAACCTTTGGGAAGACTTGGGGAAAGTCTTTGTGATCATGCTGTAAAAAACAGAAACTTTAGCGCTCACGAGAATTGCTGCCATTTTTATTTGGAGAGTGATATTTAGTTAATTATTTTTGAAGATGATTAATACATAAATTCCTCAGGTCCAGAAACTTATTTTAGAATTTTTGGGGTTCCATAAGTATACGTTTGATCCAAATTACTACAGACTGTTCTGTTTTTGACAGATTCTGTTTTCGATGTGTTGTTTGCTTATTTTGATGAATCTATGAGTAGTATCGGAGGGTATGAACCATAGATAAGTTGGAATACAGTAGATATTACACCAATATGAATTTAGAATGAGTTCACAACAGTACCTAAGTGGTGATTTATTTTCTTATACTAACGGAGCTTACGAGTTTTCTACTTTAAGTTTTGTGTTGTGAAGTTTTCAAGTTTTGGGTAAAGATTCGATGGACTATGGAATAAGGAGTGGAAAGAGCCTAAGCTTGGGGATGCACAAGGCACCCCAAGGTAATATTCAAGGACAAACAAAAGCCTAAGCTTGGGGATGCCCCGGAAGGCATCCCCTCGTCTTCGTTTATCGGTAACTTTACTTGGAGCTATATTTTTATTCACCACATGATATGTGTTTTGCTTGAAGCATCATTTTATTTCATTATGTTTTTCTTGCTGTTTGAATAAAGTATCAAGATATGAAATTACTAAATGTTAGAGAGTCTTCACATAGTTGCATAATTATTCAACTACTCATTGATCTTCACTTATATCTTTCGGAGTAGTTTGTCGATGCTCTAGTGCTTCACTTATATCTTTTAGAGCATGGTGGTAGTTTTATTTTGAAGAAATAGATGAACTCTCATGCTTCACTTAGATTATTTTGAGAGTCTTAAATAGCATGTTAATTTGCTTAATATCCTAATATGCTAGGTATTTAAGATTAGTAAAAACTTTCATATAGAGTATTGAATACTAAGAGAAGTTTGATGCTTGATGATTGTTTTGAGATATGGAGGTAATAATATCAAAGTCATGCTAGTTGAGTAGTTGTGAATTTGAGGAATACTTGTGTTGAAGTTTGCAACTCCCGTAGCATGCACGTATGGTAAACGTTGTGTAACAAATTTGAAACATGAGGTGTTATTTGATTGTCCTCTTTATGAGTGGCGGTCGGGGACGACCGATGGTCTTTTCCTACCAATCTATCCCCCTAGGAGCATGCGTGTAGTGTTGAGTTTTTTGATGACTTGTAAATTTTTGCAATAAGTATGTGAGTTCTTTATGACTAATGTTGAGTCCATGGATTATACGCACTCTCAACCTTCCATCCTTGCTAGCCTCTTCGGTGTCGTGCATTGCCCTTTCTCACATTGAGAGTTGGCGCAAACTTCGCCGGTCCATCCAAACCCTGTGATATGATATGCTCTGTCACACATAAACCTCCTTATATCTTCCTCAAAACAGCCACCATACCTACCTATTATGGCATTTCCATAGCCATTCCGAGATATATTGCCATGCAACTTTCCACCGCTCCGTTTATCATGACACATTCATCATTGTCATATTGCTTAGCATGATCATGTAGTTTACATAGTATTTGTGGCAAAGCCACGGTTCATAATTCTTTCATACATGTCACTCTTGGTTCATTGCATATCCTGGTACACCGCCGGAGGCATTCATATAGAGTCAACTTTGTTCTAGTATCGAGTTGTAATCATTGAGTTGTAAATAAATAGAAGTGTGATGATCATCATTATTAGAGCATTGTCCCAAGTGAGGAATAAAAAAATAAAAAAAGAGAGAAAGGCCATAAAAAAGAGAGAAGGCACAAAAAATAAAAGAAAGGCCATAAAAAAGAAAGGTCAAATAAAAATGAGAGAAAAAGAGAGAAGGGACAATACTACTATCCTTTGCCGCACTTGTGCTTCAAAGTAGCACCAAGATCTTCATGATAGAGAGTCTCTTATGTTATCACTTTCATATACTAGTGGGAATCTTTCATTGTAGAACTTGGCTTGTATATTCCAACAATGGGCCTCCTCAAGTGCCCTAGGTCTTCGTGAGCAAGCAAGTTGGATGCACACCCACTTAGTTTCTTTTGTTGAGCTTTCATACATTTATAGCTCTAGTGCATTCGTTGCATGGCAATCCCTACTCCTTGCATTAACATCAATCAGTGGGCATCTCCATAGCCCATTGATTAGCCTCGTTGATGTGAGACTTTCTCCTTTTTGTCTTCTCCACATAACCCCCCTCATTATATTCTATTCCACCCATAGTGCTATATCCATGGCTCGCGCTCATGTATTGCATGAAAGTTTATAGGTTTGAGATTACTAAAGTGTGAAACAATTTCTTGGCTTGTCATCGGGGTTGTGCATGATGAGAGCATTCTTGTGTGACGAAAATGAAACATGACTAATCTATATGATTTTGTAGGGATGAACTTTCTTTGGCCATGTTATTTTGAGAAGACATAATTGCTTAGTTAGTATGATTGAAGTATTATCATTTTTATGTCAATATGAACTTTTGTCTTGAATCTTATGGATCTGAATATTCATACCACAATTAAGAAGAATCACATTGAAATTATGCCAAGTAGCACTCCACATCAAAAATTCTGTTTTTATCATTTACCTACTCGAGGATGAACAGGAATTAAGCTTGGGGATGCTGATACGTCTCCAACGTATCTATAATTTTTTATTGCTCCATGCTATTTTATTTACTGTTTTGAATGTTTATGGGCTTTATTATACACTTCTATATCATTTTGGGGACTAACCTATTAACCCAGAGCCCAGTGCCAGTTTCTGTTTTTACCCTGTTTTAGGGTTTTGAAGAAAAGGAAAATCAAACGGAGTCCAATTGACCTGAAACTTCACGGAACTCATTTTTGGAAGGAAAGAAGCCCAGAAGACTTGGAGTGCACGTCGGGGGATCTGCGAGGAGGTCACGAGGCAGGGGGCGCACCCACCCCCCTGGGCGTGCCCTCCACCCTCATGAGCCCCTCGTGGCCCCCTGACGTACTTCTTCCGCCTATATATCTCCATATACCCTAAAAACATCTGGGAGCACAATAGATTGGGAGTTCCACCGCCAGAAGCCTCCGTAGCCACCGAAAGCCAATCTAGACATGTTCCGGCACCCTGCCGGAGGGGGCAATCCCTCTCCGGTGTCCATCATCATCATCCCGGTGCTCTCCATGATGAGGAGGGAGTAGTTCTCCCTCGGGGCTGAGGGTATGTACCAGTAGCTATGTGTTTGATCTCTCTCTCTCTCTCTCTCGTGTTCTTGAGGTGATATGATCTTGATGTATCGCGAGCTTTGCTATTATATTTGGATCCTATGATGTTTTCTCCCCCCTCTACTCTCTTGTAACGGATTGACTTTCCCCTTTGAAGTTATCTTATCGGATTGAGTCTTTAAAGATTTGACAAAACTTGATGTATGTCTTGCCGTGCGTATCTGTGCTGACAATGGGATACCACGTGATTTACTTGATGTATGTTTTGGTGATCAACTTGCGGGTTACGCCCATGAACCTATGCATAGGGGTTGGCACACGTTTTCGTCGTGATTCTCCGGTAGGAACTTTGGGGCACTCTTTGAGGTTCTATGTGTTGGTTGAATAGATGAATCTGAGATTGTGTGATGCATATCGTATAATCATACCCACGGATACTTGAGGTGACATTGGAGTATCTAGGTGACATTAGGGTTTTGGTTGATTTGTGTCTTAAGGTGTTATTCTAGTACGAACTCTAGGGTTGTTTGTGACACTTATAGGAATAGCCCAACGGATTGATTGGAAAGAATAACTTTGAGGTGGTTTCGTACCCTACCATAATCTCTTTGTTCGTTCTCCGCTATTAGTGACTTTGGAGTGACTCTTTGTTGCATGTTGAGGGATAGTTATGTGATCCAATTATGTTAGTATTGTTGAGAGGACTTGCACTAGTGAAAGTATGAACCCTAGGCCTTATTTCCACGCATTGCAATACCGTTTACGCTCACTTTTATCATTCGTTACCTTGTTGTTTTTATAATTTCAGATTACAAATACCTTTATCTACCATCCATATTGCACTTGTATCACCATCTCTTCGCCGAACTAGTGCACCTATACAATTTACCATTGTATTGGGTGTGTTGGGGACACAAGAGACTCTTTGTTATTTGGTTGCAGGGTTGCTTGAGAGAGACCATCTTCATCCTACGCCTCCTATGGATTGATAAACCTTAGGTCATCCACTTGAGTGAAATTTGCTACTGTCCTACAAACCTCTGCAATTGCAGGCCCAACAACGTCTACAAGAAGAAGGTTGTGTAGTAGACATCATGCAGGAGCTCGCGTGCCATGAGCAGCGCGGCCTGTGCGTCCGTGTGGGGGCGTGGCGAGCGTGAGATAATGAGATGGCCGGGGTCAGCGATGAGGTGGCGGTGCGACCGTCTCGTCGCATAGAGGGGGGCTGTGAAGAGGCTTTCTGCTCGTTTGCCGCCAGGCCGGTGGCGGCGTTGGCGGCGGGAGACGGAGAACGACAGGGAGGTCTGCCGACAGGGGCTATCTGAGCGACACGGGTGGCGAGAGCGGCCCGGCGCTCAGCGCAGGCCCGGCGAACGTCAGCCATGAACTTGGCGGAGTGGTGAAGCGCGGATCGACAAAGAGGAAAGCTTCGGCGCACCCCTACCTAGCGTGCCAAATGTCGGATTTCGGGTTCCGGCAAAACCCTTGAGGTTCGAACACTGGGATGCGCACAAAGATATCTCCCCCTCTCTAGCTCGTACACTCTACGATCTCACAGCCTAGCTCGACGAACCCAAAGAACATGAGACACAAGATTATACTGGTTCGGGCCACCATTGTGGTGTAATACCCTACTCCAGTGTGGTGTGGTGGATTGCCTCTTGGGCTAAGGATGAATAGTTACAAGGGAAGAACAGCCTCGCGAGGAGAGGTGTTCTTGTGCTTGTTGAACTTGAGTGGTTGGGGTGCTATGGATTCGATCTAGGTCTGAATCAGATGCCTCCCTATAGTGGTGGCTAGTCCTTATTATAGAGGCCCAGGTCCTCTTCCCAAATATTGAGCGGGAAGGGATCCCACAACGGCCAGATTCGAAGGGAGACAACTAGTACAAGCTATCCTGACAATAGTGGTCTTCGCCTGCTGAAGGCTCTAGTGGTGACGCTATCTTGGGCTCCACGTTGACCTCCATCCTGCCGTCCTACTGGTCTTGGTCTTGTTGCACCGATATGGAAACCTTTGCCTGATGCCTCGGGACTCCTCGCCTGTGCTTGCACCTTTAGCACCAAAGAGGAAACAAGGACACTGCGCACATTGGCGCCCGCCTGGCTCTAGTCATCATGGCTTGCGTCACAGAAGCCTCGTGAGGTGCCCCTTGCCTTGATCTCTCTGCCCCTCGCGAGCCAGCCTGGTGAGGCCGCCCCTGAGGAGGTCTTGCATCGTCCACCTCACGAGGGTCTTGAATGTTTGCTGGTGAAGATGGGCCGTACGGGGCCGCTGGTGGAGCCATGCTGCGGGCCACAGGCAGGCCAGTCTGGGGACCCTCGTTCCCAGAATTCCGACAGTAGCTCCCAGACCCAAGGTGCGCTCGGGCTTGACTTCGAGGCGAAGCCAAATGGCAAGCGTGGAGTGCCGCGGGCCCCATCAGCCTACGGCCACGGTTGGTGTGTGGCGACTAATTGGTCCCTGCCGACGTAGTGGATTTGTATCACACTTGCGCAAGTACGAGGAAAACATCATGTGCATCGCATCCCAGAAGGCGCAGGAGGTGTGGAGCTGGGTCAATTGCCTAATGATATCCTCAGTCATGGAGGAGAGTAGGGAGATGAGGACCTCCTACTCCTGTTGATACCAACGAAGGAATGCCGGATCGGCCACGACACGGGCAGCGTCGCTGGTGCACTCGGTGATGGTCTCCACTGGCACAGGGATGGTGCCATCAACATAGCCGAAGGAGCCCTGCGCATGAAGGACGGGGACATGCTGATTTTTCCACAAAAGAAATTTCTCCCTCGTGAGGCGGATGGTGATCAAGTTGGCGATGGGAGCAATGAAGGTGGATCCGGATGAGACCATCGCGCCGGAGATGCCATCACTGGAAGTAGGGGCGGTGGACATGGTGAGGAAAATAATTGTGCTCTGACTACCAAGTGGGAAGAAGTCAAACAACAAAAATTCACAATGGGTCATACTACCATATAGTCACATTATCTACACCATTGGTCCTTCTAGGGATATGCGCGTCAAGGGGTATAACAAGTCGTATTGATTTCGGATGGGAGATTTTTGTATAGTGTTTCTAACATGAAATAGTCATCATTTATTGATGGATCCATGCTTGTTCTCTGTGGTCTCATTGTTTGCTACTTTTTGTGGACTGGATTTGACGTGTTGTTCGTCAAGTGCTCAGATGTACATTGGAAGGTGCATGTTGGAAGCAAGGGCAAGCGATGCCCCAACTTAATGTGGCACCAGCACCAATAAACCAGTCCCAGCTAGAGGGACAACTGATGACCCACAAGTATAGGGGATCTATCATAGTCCTTTCGATAAGTGTGTCGAACCCAACAAGGAGCAGAAGGAAATGATAAGCGGTTTTCAGCAAGGTATTCTCTGCAAGTACTGAAATAAGTGGTATAGATAGTTTTGTGATAGGATAAATTGTAACGAGCAACAAGTAACAAAAGTAAATAAAGTGCAGCAAGGTGGCCCAATCCTTTTGTAGCAAAGGACAAGTCGGAACAAACTCTTATAATAGGAAAAGCGCTCCCGAGGACGCATGGGAATATCGTCAAGCTAGTTTTCATCACGTTCATATGATTCGCGTTCGATACTTTGATAATTTGATATGTGGGTGGACTGGTGCTTGGGTGTTGTTCTTACTTGAACAAGCATCCCACTTATGATTAACCTCTATTGCAAGCATCCACAACTACAACAAAAGTATTAAGGTAAACCTAACCATAGCATGAAACATGTGGATCCAAATCAGCCCCTTACAAAGCAACACATAAACAAGGGTTTAAGCTTCTGTCACTCTAGCAACCCATCATCTACTTATTACTTCCCAATGCCTTCCTCTAGGCCCAAATGATGGTGAAGTGTTATGTAGTCGACGTTCACATAACACCACTAGAGGCTAGACAACATACATCTTATCAAAATATCAAACGAATACCAAATTCACATGACTACTAATAGCAAGACTTCTCCTTTGTCCTCAGGAACAAACGTAATTACTCACAAAGCATATTCATGTTCATAATCAGAGGGGTAATAATATGTATGTAGTATCTGAACATATGATCTTCCACCAAATAAACCAACTAGCATCAACTACAAGGAGTAATCAACACTACTAGCAACCTCCTAGCACCAATCCCGGACTTTGAGACAAGAATTGGATACAAGAGATGAACTAGGGTTTGGAGATGAGATGGTGCTGGTGAAGATGTTGATGGAGATTGCCCTCTCCCGATGAGAGGATCATTGGTGATGACGATGGTGATGATTTCCCCCTCCCGGAGGGAAGTATCCCCGGCAGAACAGCTCTGCCGGAGCTCTAGATTGGATCCTCCAAGGTTCCGCCTCGTGGCGGCGGAGTCTCGTCCCAAAAAGTTCCTATTTATTTTTTTCTCATCGAAAGACTTCATATAGGAGAAGATGGGCGTCGGAGAGCCACCAGGGGGCCCACGAGGTAGGGGGCGCGCCCTAGGGGGGCGCGCCCCCACCCTCATGAGCAGGGTGTGGGCCCCCTGGCCTTCATCTTTGTCGAGGATTTTTCTTTATTTGTTTTAAGATGTTCCGTGGAGTTTCAGGACTTTTGGAGTTGCGCAGAATAGGTCTCTAATATTTTCTCCTTTTCCAGCCTAGAATTCCAGCTGCCGGCATTCTCCCTCCTTATGTAAACCTTGTAAAATAAGAGAGAATAGCCATAAGTATTGTGACATAAAGTGAAATAGCAGTCCATAATGCGATAAATATTGATATAAAAGCATGATGCAAAATGGACGTATCAACTCCCCCAAGCTTATACCTCGCTTGTCCTCAAGCGAAAAGCCGATAACAATAAACATGTCCTCATGTTTAGAGGTAGAGGCGTCGATAAAAATAAAATACGAACATGAAGGCATCATGATTATTCTCATAACAGCAACATATATAGATTTTGTCATATGATTACTTATGTTCAAGTGATGATCTACTCACAATGCAAAAGTATAAATCATAAACCTTATTGGGCTCCGACAAACTATAATCTCAATCATTGAAGCAATTGCAATTTATCATAACATCGGAAAGAGTCTATGTCAGAGCTAAAAAGCAAGTCCACATACTCAACTATCATTTAGTCCTCCATAATTGCTAATACTCGCACAATACTTGTGGTTACGGAGTTTTAATCAGACACAGAGAAAGATAGGGGCTTATAGTTTTGCCCCACAACCTTTTACCTCAAGGGTAATGTCAACAATAATGGTTCATGCTCCCCTACATCCAATTAGATATATTTATCATGTTCTTTCCAACATGCTGAGCTTGCCAAAGGATAAAATGAAAAAGAAAAGGTGAATATCACCATGACTCTTGCATAAGGTAGAAGATAATAATAAAGGATAGGCCCTTCGCAGAGGGAAGCAGAGGTTGCCATGCGCTTTTATGGTTGAATGCATAAAATCTTAGTGCGAAAGAACGTCACTTTATATCGCCCCTTGTGATATGAACCTTATTATGCAGTCCGTCGCTTTTATTACTTCCACATCACAAGATCGTATAAATCTTATTTCTCCCACACCAATCAATCATACATATTTAGAGCAATTTTTATTGCTTTGCACCGACAACTTACTTGAAGGATCTTACTCAATCCATAGGTAGATATGGTGGACTCTCATGGCAAAACTGGTTTAAGGGTATTTGGAAGCACAAGTAGTATTTCTACTTGGTGCTGAGAATTTGGCTAGCATGAGGGGGAAAGGCAAGCTCAAGAAGTTAGAGGATCCATGACAGCATACTTTATCTCAGATATACGAAAGACATAACTCATTACGTTGTCTTCCTTGTCCAACATCAACTCTTTAGCATGTCATATTTTAATGAGTGCTCCCAATCATAAAAGATGTCAATGATAATATATCTATATGTGAAAACCTCTCTTTCCTTATCACCTCCTATTAATTGCAACAATGACCAAAGCTATGTTTGCCAACTCCCAACAACTTTTAATCATCATACTCTTTCTATGTGAAGTCATTACTCTCAATAAGATCAATATGAACTTTTTGTTTCTTTTTATTCTTTTTCTCTTTTCTTTTATTCACCCAAGATCATGGAAAAATAATCAAGCCCTTGACTCAACACTAATCTTTATTATATATAGCTCACGGACTCGATTACAAAGAGAGATCATAAAGCAAAACTCAAAACTAGATCATACCATAAACTTTATTCTACTAGATCAAGATACTACTAATAGGATCGAACTAAGAAAAACGGTAAAGATAGGAGTTGTGATTGTGATACGATACCGGGGCACCTCCCCCAAGCTTGGCAGTTGCCAAGGGGAGTGCCCATACCCATGTGATTATATCTTCTTAGTTGGTGAAGAAGGTGGAGGTGACGGATAATCACACATCGAGCTGTAAGAGGTCCTCCAGCTTGCGAATAATGCCCTTGAGTGCAACAATATGCTCCTTCAATAAAATATTTTCTTGTGTGAGATACTTGTTTTGTATATGAGCTAACTCAATCATCTTGAAAGCTTCGATCTCAGTTGGGGTAAGAAGGTTATGATCAAGTTGAAGGGTGTCTTTTGCTGCTGGAGCTTGATCCTCCGTGGCCTTCTTGATCCTCTCATCCTTGTTGACCCACGTGGGTTCTTCCCTCTTCAGATCTATCTTCATTAGGCAAGCATCGTTGTCACCATTGTTGGAGGAGGGAGACAACATGATGCCTAGCCTGGAAAACCCTAACAGAAAACAGCTCGAAACAAGAACAGAGGAGGTTTGCGTGATACGGGAGTCAAAACCTTCGGGAGAATACATAATGAATTTTTACCGACCAAAATACGTAACTTTCAAGAAAACGGAGTCCGGAAGGCACATGAGGTGCTCACGTGGTAGGGGTAATGATCTTTTTTAGTAGCTTTATTTAATTTATGGAAATCAATTACCATCCTATAACCTGTGATAATTCTTTGTGGAATCAATTCATCTTTATCATTAGGAACAACAGTAATACCTCCCTTCTTAGGGACACAATGGACAGGACTTACCCACTCACTATCAGCAACGGGATAGATTATACCTGCCTCCAGAAGCTTGAGTATTTCTTTTCTTACCACCTCTTTCATTTTAGGATTCATACGTCATTGAGGATCATGAACTGGTTTGGCATCTGCTTCCAAATTTATTTTATGTTGACATAGGGTGGGACTAATGCCATTAAGATCATCAAGAGTATATCCAATAGCAGCACGATGCTTCTTTAGAGTTTTCAATAATCTTTCTTCTTCATGCTCTGAAAGGTTAGCACTAATAATAATAGGATATATCTTCTTTTCATCAAGATAAGCATATTTAAGATTATCAGGCAACAGTTTAAGCTCAAACACGGGATCACCCTTGGGTGGAGGAGGATCCCCTAAAATTTCAACAGGCAAATTATGTTGCAGAATAGGTTCCTATTTAAAGAATACTTCATCTATTTCCCTTCTTTCATTCATGAACATACCATTCTCATGGTCTAGCAAATAGTGTTCTAAAGGATCACTAGGAGGTACGGCAATAGAAGCAAGACCAATAATTTCATCCTTACTAGGTAATTCTTCCTCACGATGTTGTTTACTAAATTTAGAGAAATTAAACTCATGAACCATATCATCCAAGCCAATAGTAACAACATTCTTTGTGCAGTCTATGGTAGCATTGACAGTATTTAAGAAGGGTCTACCAAATATAATGGGACAAAAGCTATCTTGTGGGGAACCAAGAACAAGAAAATCAGCAGGATATTTAGTTTTCCCACACAAGACTTCAACATCTCTAACAATTCCAATTGGTGAAATAGTATCTCTATTGGCAAGTTTCATTGTGACATCAATACCTTCTAACTCAGCAGGTGCAATTTCATTCTTGATTTCTTCGTATAAGTCAATAGGTATTACACTAGCACTAGCACCCATATCACATAAGCCATGATAACAATGATCTCCTATTTTAACAGAAATAACAGTCACGCCTACCACAGGTCTATTTTTATCTTTATCACAAGGTTTAGCAATTCTAGCAGTTTCACCTTCGAACTGAATAACATGCCCATCAATATTATCAGACAAGAGATCTTTAACAATAGCAATATTAGGTTCTACTTTAACTTGCTCAGGAGGTGTATAAGTTCTAATATTGCTTTTATGAACAACACTTGAAGCTTTATCATGATCCTTTATTCTAACAGGGAAAGGTGGTTTGTCAACATAAGAAGTAGGAACAATTGGATCACTATAAGTGGCAGTCTTTTCTTCAACTTTAATAGGTGCAGCTACTTTTACTTCTATGGGAGGATGATATTTAAACCACTTCTCCTTAGGGAGATCAACATACGTAGCAAAAGATTCAAAGAAAGAAGCTACTATCTTAGAGTCAAGTCCATATTTAGTGCTAAACTTACGGAAAATATCGGTGTCCATAAAAGATTTAACACAATCAAACTTAGGTGTCATACCTAACTCCTTACCTTCATCGAGGTCCCAATCTTTAGAGTTGTGTTTAATTCTATCCAATAAATTCCATCTGAATTCAATAGTCTTCATCATAAAAGAGCCAGCACAAGAAGTATCGAGCATGGTGCGATTGTTTTCAGAAAGCCGAGCATAAAAACTTTGCATAATTATTTCTCTCGAGAGCTCATGACTGGGGCATGAATATAACATTGATTTAAGCCTCCCCCAAGCTTGAGCGATGCTTCTCCTTTGCGAGGCCAGAAATTATATATATAATTGCGATCACGATGAACAAGATGCATAGGGTAATACTTTTGATGAAATTCCAACTTCAATCTTTTATAGTCCCATGATCTCATATCATCACATAGCCTATACCATATCAATGCGTCTCCCTTCAAAGATAAAGGGAAGACCTTCTTCTTAGCAACATCATCGGGTATACCTGCCAGCTTAAATAATCCACAAACTTCATCCACATATATTAAGTGCTTATCAAGAGGCTTTGTTCCATCTCCTATAAAAGGGTTAGCTAGCAGTTTTTCCATCATACTTAAAGGAAATTCAAAAGGATTTTTATTTTCAATAGGTTTAGTAGGTTGAGGAGCAAATCTTTGCTCAACTGGACAGGGTGAAGATACCCCGAACAAGCCCCTCAAAGAATTACTTTCCATAGTAGCAAGTGGCAGTAAATTTCAGCACACTATATAAATTTTTCCTTACCAAATTCCACCTACCAAAAGCGCTACACTCCCCGGGAACAGCACCAGAAAAGAGTCTTGATGACCCACAAGTATAGGGGATCTATAGTGGTCCTTTCAATAAGTAAGAGTTTCAAACCCAACGAGGAGCAGAAGGAAATGATAAGCGGTTTTCAGCAAGGTATTCTCTGCAAGTACTGAAATAAGTGGTAATAGATAGTTTTGTGATAGGATAAATTGTAACGAGCAACAAGTAACAAAAGTAAATAAAGTGCAGCAAGGTGGCCCAATCCTTTTGTAGCAAAGGACAAGCCGGAACAAACTCTTATAATAGGAAAAGCGCTCCCGAGGACACATGGGAATATCGTCAAGCTAGTTTTCATCATGCTCATATGATTCGCGTTTGATACTTTGATAATTTGATATGTGGGTGGACTGGTGCTTGGGTGCTGTTCTTACTTGAACAAGCATCCCACTTATGATTAACCTCTATTGCAAGCATCCACAACTACAACAAAAGTATTAAGGTAAACCTAACCATAGCATGAAACATGTGGATCCAAATCAGCCCCTTACGAAGAACCGCATAAACTAGGGTTTAAGCTTCTGTCACTCTAGCAACCCATCATCTACTTATTACTTCCCAATGCCTTCCTCTAGGCCAAAATAATGGTGAAGTGTTATATAGTAGACGTTCACATAACACCACTAGAGGCTAGACAACATACATCTTATCAAAATACCAAACGAATACCAAATTCACATGACTACCAATAGCAAGACTTCTCCCTTGTCCTCAAGAACAAACGTAATTACTCACAAAGGGGTAATAATATGTATATAGGATCTAAACATATGATCTTCCACCAAATAAACCAACTAGCATCAACTACAAGGAGTAATCAACACTACTAGCAACCTACTAGCACCAATCCCGGACTTTGAGACAAGAATTGGATACAAGAGATGAACTAGGGTTTGGAGATGAGATGGTGCTGGTGAAGATGTTGATGGAGATTGCCCTCTCCCGATGAGAGGATCATTGGTGATGACGATGGTGATGATTTCCCCCTCCCGGAGGGAAGTATCCTCGGTAGAACAGCTCTGCCAGAGCTCTAGATTGGATCGCCAAGGTTCCGCCTCATGGCGGCGGAGTCTCGTCACAAAAAGTTCCTCTTTTATTTTTTTTCTCATCGAAAGACTTCATATAGGAGAAGATGGGCGTCGGAGAGCCACCAGGGGGCCCACGGGGTAGGGGGGCGTGCCCTAGGGGGGCGCCCCCCCCCCCACCCTCATGAGCAGGGTGTGGGCCCCCTGGCCTTCATCTTTGGCGAGGATTTTTCTTTATTTGTTTTAAGATGTTCCGTGGAGTTTCAGGACTTTTGGAGTTGCGCAGAATAGGTTTCTAATATTTGCTCCTTTTCCAGCCCAGAAATTCCAGCTGCCGGCATTCTCCCTCCTTATGTAAACCTTGTAAAATAAGAGAGAATAGCCATAAGTATTGTGACATAAAGTGAAATAACAGACCATAATGCGATAAATATCGATATAAAAGCATGATGCAAGATGGACGTATCAACAACCAATGATTATGTGTCTCCAGCAGATACACAAGATAGCATCAGCAACTACGCTCAGAGTTGGACGGAAACAATTATCATAGGCCAAATGTTTTGACAAAAGCAACATCCCGAATGGCATGTCACACAGATTTGGTATGTAAGTGGTGTCAAATGTGACCACATCTCCAAAATATTTGTACTGTGTCTTGCTTGTGCTAGTTGTCCACATCAAATTCTTGATTCGGCTCTCTGAGTCCACTTGAACTCTAAACAGGAATCCAGGGTCCTTGCACCTATCTCATCAAAAATCTGTATTGTCTTCTTCATCCCTACTAATCTGCCCGCACAGATTCCTCACTGGCCTCTTTGTAAAAGTCACGTTCTCCACTCTCCCAAAGTAACCACCTATGACGATGTACAATTTGCACAAATTTATGTTCTTCCTCAGCTGCCTGCCAAGGTCCTTGTACACATCAATATGCTTGTGAGATGGCCAGTGTGCCATCTCTCTGTAACTAGTTGTGATCACATGGTTATGGTTCACTCGATGCTCTGTTATATATCATCCGTTGTTTGCGGTTCAGAGCAGCCAAATCATTGCGGGGCACTAGCAGCTGCAAGACCTCATGCTCTCTCGCAATGGCTGCCACCGTTACATATTTTTCACCAGACATTAGTGCCTCACTAATTACTGTATTACACATTCCACCCTCGACAAAAACTAGTAGAAATTACAATGTACCGAGCACCCACAAACAATTACCTGCATGGTCTTGCTCTTGTCTGGGTTGAGCATGCTCTTCCCGTATCAGATTCCAAAACCATGTTTCCAGGAATACAGGTTTCAGAAATCATATGCCTCCATCGATGAGTCAAAAGTAGTTCCCATTATGTGTGATGCTAGTGATTATGTTGTTGGTGTTGTTCTAGGACAAAGAGTTGATAAGAAACTTAATGTTATTCATTACGCTAGTAAAACTCTAGACAGTGCTCAAAGAAATTATGCTACTACTGAAAAAGAATTCTTAGCAGTGGTGTTTGCTTGTGATAAATTTAGACCTTATATTGTTGATTCAAAGTATGTTCACACAGACCATGCTGCTATTAAATTTCTTATGGAAAAGAAAGATGCTAAACCTCGACTTATTCATTGGGTTCTCTTGCTACAAGATTTTGATTTACATGTCATTGATAGAAAAGGAACTGAGAACCCCGTAGTTAATAATTTGTCTAGGCTTGAAAATGTGCTTGATGACCCACTTCCTATTGATGATAATTTTCCTGGTGAGCAGTTAGCTGCTATAAATGTTGCTAATAGTACTCCTTGGTAAGCTAACTATGCTAATTACATTGTTGCTAAATATTGACCACCTAGCTTTACATACCAGCAAAAGAAAAAATTCTTCTATGATTTAAGACATTACTTTTGGGATGACCCACATCTTTATAAAGAAGGAGTAGATGGTATTATTAGACATTGTGTACCTGAGCATGAACAGGGACAAATCCTACGGAAATGTCACTCTGAGGCTTATGGAGGGCATCATGCTGGAGATAGAACTGCTCACAAGGTATTGCAATCTAGATTTTATTGCCTACTCTCTTCAAGGATGCCCGTAAGTTTGTCTCATCTTGTGATGAATGTCAAAGAATAGGTAATATCGGTAAGCGTCAAGAAATGTCTATGGATGATTCACTTCTTGTTGAACCTTTTGATGTTTGGGTATTTGATTACATGGGACCTTTTCCTTCCTCTAATGGGTATACACATATTTTGGATGCTGCTGATTATGTTACTAAATGGGTAGAACCTAATCCAACTAGTAGTGCTGATCAACAACACCTCTATTAAAATGCTTAAGGAAGTTATTTTCCCAACCTTTGGAGTCCCTAGATATTTAATGGCTGATGGTAGTTCACACTTTATTCATGGTGCTTTCTGTAAAATGCTTGCTAAGTATGATGTTAACCATAGAATTGCATCACCCTATCATCCTTAGTCTAGTGGTCAAGTTGAACTTAGTAGTAGAGAAATAAAGTTAATTTTGCAAAAGACTGTTAATAGGTCCAGGAAGAATTGGTCTAAAGAAATTAGATGATGCACTTTGGTCTTATAGAACAGCTTATAAAAATCCTATGGGTATGCCTCCTTATAAAATGGTTTATGCAAAAGCTTGTCATTGACCTCTTGAGTTAGAACATAAAGCTTATTGGGTAGTTAAAGAACTCAATTATGATTTCAAACTTGTTGGTGAAAAGAGGTTATTTGATATAAGCTCATTAGATGAATGGAGAGCCCAAGCTTATGAAAATGAAAAGGTATTCAAAGAAAAAGATAAAAGATGGCATGACAAAAGAATCCAAAAGGGTGGGTTTAAAGTTGGAGAATATGTTCTTTTGTACAACTCTCGTTTTAGATTTTTTGCAGGGAAGCTCCTCTCGAAATGGGAAGGCCCCTATGTCATAGAGGAGGTTTACCGGTCTGGAGCCAGCAAAATAAATAATTTCGAAGGCACTAACTTGAATGTTGTCAATGGGCAACAAATAAAGCATTATATCTCAGGTACGCCTATTAATGTTGAAAGTAATATTATCCAAACTTTGATACCTGAAGAAAACATAAAAGAGTCCTTCAGAACACTCCAGAATCGTGAAAATAAGGAGGCACGTGATACGGTAAGTAAACAGACTCCGAAAAATCTGCAAAAATATTTTTTATCAGTTTTGGAATAATTTAAAATTTTGGAAATAAAGAAACTCCCAGGAAGCGTACCCTGGTGGGCATGACACACCAGGGCGCGCCAGGCCTGCCTGGCGCGCCTAGATGGGTTGTGCCCACCTAGGACACCCCCCGTACTCCATTTTTCTACCATATACTTGTCCTGCAAGATAAAAAATCTATATATACTTCACGAACCAGTTGCTCACCGTATCGCGGAGAAATCCTCTGTTCTCTTTTTCCTTGTTGTTTTCTGGCAGATTCCATCTACCATGGCCTCTTCAAGCTCCTCCAAGGAAAAGATTTCTCCTTCATCGCCACCATCATTCCCTTCACCACCAAAAGGAGAATTGAGTATCGGGTATGGGCACTCCCCTTGGCTTCCGCCAAGCTTGGGGAGGTACCCCGGTATCGTATCATCCCACTATCTTTTTGCTTTTATTTATCTTAGTTCAATCTTTTCCCTTCAGATGAAATAAATTTTAGTTTGATCCACTCCTCTCTTGATAGTTTGCTTGATATATCCTTGTAATCGTGTGCAAGTTATATAATGAAGTTAGTTTTAGTTTTTGCATTCTTTACTTTCATGTTGCAAATAAAGAAAATAAATAAGGAAGAAATAAAAAGAGAAAGGAAATAAACGAAGAAAGGAAATAAATAATGAGAATATTATATACTAGTCCTACGGTAGGTGATATAACCACATAAGGAAAAGTATAGGTAGAAATTTTTATTAGAGATTGACAAACATAGCATTAGTCAACGATGCAACTCATGAAAGAATTAATAAGGGAAGAGAAGATTCACATATAGATATACTATCCTAGAAATCTTTTGTGATTGTGAGCCCTCATTGAAATATTATATGCCAAAATTGTTGATGTTGGACAAGGAAGACAACTTAATAGTTTATGTTTGTTCATATTCACATAAAAGTCATATTGTCATAGATCCTTTAACATCTGATGCTTGCCCCCTATCTTTGCTAGGCAAAAATTTTGTACTAAGTAGAGATACTACTTGTGCGTCCAAAAACACTTAAACCCAAATCTTTTTAAAGTGTCCACCATACGTACCTATGGATTGAGCAAGATCCCTCAAGTAAGTTGTAGTCGGTGCAAAAGGGCAATAAAATTTGCTTCTAAATATGTGAGAACATTTAGTGTAAGAGAAAATTGAGTGTTGTACAAACTTGGATGACAAAGAATAAAAGCGACAGACTGCATAATAAAGGTTGTCATCTTAAGGGGCAATACAACGTGATGTTCTCTTGTACTAAGGGATTGAGCATGCAAACAAATAAGTGCATGGCAACCTATGCTTCCCTCTGCGAAGGGCTTATCTTTTACTTTTATGTATTTAATTTTATGCAAAGAGTCAAAGTTTTCCTTCTATTCATTTTTATTTTCTCCTTTGGCAAGCATCATGTGGTTAGGAAAGATCTAGGCACATATGTCCAGTTGAATATACATAGCATGAGTTATTATTTGTGACATCACCCTTGAGGTGAGTATTTGGGAGGTGAAACTATAAGCCCCTATCTTTCTATGTGTCCGATTGAAACGTTTTGCTCATGGGTACAAGGTGAGTGTTAGAATTCATAGAAGACTATATGATGGTTGAGTATGTGGACTTGCCTAAAGGCTCCTACACGTGACCCTTCCTGAAAAGATGATGAATTGTAGTTGCAAAGTTGACTGAGAACATAGTTTGTTGGTTTCTAATAGATTTTTGCTTTATACCTCGATTGTGTGATGAACTATTACTTATTCATGAGAACTATATGATAAAAGTTCTATGATAAAACTCCTATGTTTAATTTTGTTGCTGCTATAATAATCAACATGACGGTTCGATGTCCATATTTTGTTTTTTATCGACACCTCTCTCTCAAAGCATATGGACATGTTTTTCGATTTTGGTTTTCGCTTGAGGATAAGCGAGGTCTAAGATTGGGGGAGTTGATACGTCCATTGTGCATCATGTTTTATTACTGTTACTTATAATGTTTTTATCCATAGAAATGCTTTTTGGAGTAATTCTAATGCCTTTTCTCTCATAATTTGCAAGGAACACACCAAGAGGGAGATTTCCGGCAGCTGGAAATCTAGACCTGGAAAAGCTACGTCAGGCCACCTATTATGCACAACTCCAAATGAGTTGAAACTTTACAGAGATTTTGTATGGATTATTTAAGAAATATTGGAGCTAATAAACACCAAAGGGGGGCACCCTGGTGGGTTGTGGCCTCCTCGGCCCACCTCTGGTGCCCATCTTCTGGTATATAAGTGGTTTTGACCTAGAAAAAAATAAAGAGAGGACTTTCAAGATGAAGCGCCACCGCCTCGAGTCGGAACTTGGGCAGGAGCACTTTTGCCCTCTGGCGGCGCGATTCTGCCAGGGGAACTTCCCTCACGGAGGGGGAAATCATCGTCATCATCATCACCAACAACTCTCCCATCTTGGGGAAGGCAATATCCATCAACATCTTCACCGATACCATATCATCTCAAACCCTAGTTCATCTTTTGTATGCAATCTTGTTACCAGAACTATAGATTGTTGCTAGGGGGTGACTAGTAGTGTTGATTACATCTTGTAGTTGATTACTATATGGTTTATTTGGTGGAAGATTATATGTTTAGATCCATTATGCATATTTATACCCCTCTGATCATGAGCATGTTTATTATTTGTGAGTAGTTACTTTTGTTATTGAGGTCTTGGGAGAAATCATGCTGCAAGTAATCATGTGAATTTGATATGTGTTCGATATTTTGAAAGTATGTATGTTGTGATTCCATTAGTGGTGTCATGTGAACGTCGACTACATGACACTTCACCATACTTGGGCCTAAGGGAATGCATTGTGGATTAGTAAATAGATGGTGGGTTGAGAGAGCGATAGAAACTTAAACCCCAGTTTATGCACTATTCGATAAGGGACCGATTGGATCCTAGAGTTTAATGCTATGGTTAGAATTTATTCTTAATACTTTTCTCGTAGTTGCGGATGCTTGCGGGAGGGTTAATCATAAGTAGGAGGTTTGTTCAAGTAAGAACAGCACCTAAGCACCGGTCCACCCACATATCAAATTATCAAAGTACCGAACATAAATCAAACCAAAATGATGAAAGTGACTAGATGAAATTCCCGTGTACCCTCAAGAACGCTTTGCTTATTATAAGAGACCATTTTGGCCTGTCCTTTGCCTCAAAAGGATTGGGCTATCTTGCTGCATACTTTTTACTATTATCATTACTTGCTCGTTACAAATTATCTTGCTATCAAACTACTCGCTACTTACAATTTCAGCACTTGCAGACATTACCTTACTGAAAACTACTTGTCATTTCCTTCTGCTCCTCATTGGGTTCGACACTCTTACTTATCGAAAAGAGCTACAATTGATCCCCTATACTTGTGGGTCATCAACGTCCTATGTTTGATTTTGTTGATGTTATAGTAATCAACATGATGCTTCTATGTTCGTATTTTGTTTTTATCAACACCTCTCTCTCATAGCATGTGGACAAGTTTTTTGATTTCGGCTTTCGCTCGAGGACAAGCAAGGTCTAAGCTTGGGGGAGTTGATATGTCCATTTTGCATCATGTTTTCTTACTGTTATTTATAATGTTTTACCCATAATAATGCTGTCGGGGAAACTGATTCATGAACACCTATGGGGCCGGCGGACCGGGCCCCTTTCGGTTCGGTGGGGGGCAGAGGTCGCACGAAGAGCAGATCGAGGCGAGGCACACGAGCAGTTTACCCAGCTTCGGAGCTCTCCGGAGAGATAACACTCCTACTGCTGCTTGTCTGGTTGTATTATCTGATGTTCTTGCTCTCGAGCGAGAGAGTGTGATGTTTTCTGGGCTACGAATGAATCGAAGCAAACTGTCCGAAGCCCCTCTACGTTGCGCATGGGCCTCCTTTTATATGCTAAAGGGGTCACCGACAGGTGGCAACGCAGAGGAGGGTAAAAACGTAAAAAGCAAGGTAGTTGATACAGTTGCTTGTACAGTACACCCTACCTAACCCTGAAGGCAGGGGACAAGGGCATTAAATGCCCGTCTGAGTCGCCCGAACAGTGTAGAAAAGGACCGTTAGGGGCGCCACCGTTCGCCACGATGGCGATCTTGTCAGCTTCGCATGCCACTGCGCACCCCTGGCTGCACAGCCTCCCGCCACGCGCGCCCGGAGAGGCCCCCAGAGCGACATGTTGGTGGATGCGCTGGAGCGTGGGCGCAGAGTGGCCGCCTGCCGCGGCAAGCGCCTTGCCGCTGTTGTTATCTCGCCGGGTCCAGAAGCTCGTCGCTCACCGGGCCTCGGGGTACCTTATTTAGGCTTCCCGGCAAGCTCCTCTTGCCGGGGCCTTGTTGCCTTGCCAGAGCGCGTGGTGCGTCGCGGCAAGTTCCTTGGAGCGCCTTGGTTGGCCTTCCCGGCAAGCTCCTCTTGCCGGGGTCTTGTCTCCTTAGCTTAAATACTTTGTTCTTGGATGGCTCCAAGGGAACCTTGGGGGATCTTGGCGTTTGCCCGGCAAGACTTTGCCGCGGGGTGCTGCAACTGCCCGTACACAAGTTCGGGGTACTAGGGTACCCCTATTCTAGTACACCGACAGGAGCCCCCGGGCCTGGGCCAGACACGGTGCCGAGCGCTGTTGGGCCAGGCCCAAGACAGGGCACGGGCACACGCGGGCTGGGCCACGCCAAATCTTGCTCCGTATCCACCGCGCTCTCCCATAACGGCACGCGCTGAATGCGGCATCGTGGGAGAGATCGTGGGTGGTTGTTTATTTGGAAGGCCGAAACGTCTGCCCCGTCCCTCTTTATAAGCAGAGGAAACAGAGGCAGTTCATTCCCCCTCGCTGGTTGCTGCTACTCCTTCTTCACAAACTCCGCCGCTCCCCCCTTCTTCTCGAAGCCGAGAGAGCAGCGCTCCACCCCCCCCATTGCCACCAGCATCACCACGCCGTCGACCTTCCCCACCACCTCCGCCATGGCCCCGAAAGCCGACAAGGGAAAGGGTGTGAAGTCGGCCGAGGCGCAGCGGCTCGCGGCGCTGCGGAAGGAGCGGGCGATCTTCACCCCCAGCTCGGCGTGCAGGAGCTGAGGGAGTACTTCTACCTCTTTTGGGCGACGGAGACGCATGCGCATCCGCGCACGAGGGTACTCCCGGCTGCTGCCTCGGAGTTGGCTCCAAATGGGTACCCGTTCTTCCCGCTATTCTTCTATTGCAGGCTCTGCCCGCCCTTCTCGGAGTTCTTCTGTGATATTATGAACACATATGGCTTCCGCCTCCTTGACTTCACCCCCAACGCTGTCCTGACCATGGCAGTTTTCGCACATTTGTGCGAAAACTTTGTCGGAGTCCACCCTAGTGTTGCCCTTTTCGCCACTTCTTCATACCTCGGGTAGAGAGAGGAGAGCCGCTTGCCGGAGGGATTGCCTGGGTCTCGAGAGTCGGCAAGAAAGAGGCGTACTTGGAGGGTGAGCTCCGCAGCAAGTGGGAGGAGTGGAGAGCGGAGTGGTGCTGGATCGTCGAGGAGAATCCGCAGCCCTTCACCGCCGTGCGCCAAACTCCAATAGTGCGAGGCAATGACTGGAGCAACGTGGCCCCGGAAGACGAGAGGCTGAAGATCGCCATCACTAGGATTCTTCGCCTCAGGCTTGCCGGGCTCACCGTAGGTGCTGTCGGGGCATATTTCCTCCGCCGCCGCATTGCCCCCCTGCAGGAGAGGGGGAGGCCCGCCTGGGAATTCAAGAATTCGGCGGACATCATGAGGCTGCGGCCGGGCCTCAACTACAACTTCACCGTCTTGGAGTTGGACGCAATGCTCTTGGAATTATTCAAACGCGACCCCCAGCACCCATTCACACTGCCGAGGGGCGTAGTTCCTTTGTGCAATAACTCTTCGCTTGACCGGATCCGCGCCATGATGCCGTTGTGCGATTCACACGGCATCGTCCCAACTTGGCAAGAGCCTGCGGATGACGTTGTGCGAGCGTTCTTCGACACCTTGGAGGAAGTGCCGGTCCGCGATGACGAGCAGAAGAGCCTCACCCGTGACACCACCGACGAGGAGCTGCAGCTCATCGCTACTAGGGCGGAAGAGGCTACGGCCGCAGCTGCTGCAGGTGTGTTTGGGTTTACTGTGGAGGAGGCGGAGGCTGCAGAGGCGGCAAACCTTGCCGAACGCGCGGAGTTTATGGGCGAGGAGGAGCCTGCCGGTTCCGAAGCCAAGCCGAGCGAGGCCGGCGAGGAGGAGGCTGAGCCTTCAGAGAACTTGCCGCAGGCGGAGCCCCCGGCCCCGCCAAGGAGGCGCCTTCGCAGGGCCGGGGACGCAGCGGGGCGGCAGCCGGCTCCACAACCACCGAGCCACGCGACACGCTCTACCGCGGCAAGCAATGTTGTCACGGGAGCGCCTCACGCAACAGCGGCAACTGGAGCGGGATCTTCCCGGGCCACTGCCACTGCCCCCGCCAAGCGGTCAAGGGATCCTACCCCTCCACCTCGCCGCACCGGAGGAGGGCCGGACTTCGATCTTTCCGCGCTTAGCTCCGACGAGGAGGAAGAAGAGTGAGTTTCTTTGGTGCTCTTATAATCCTTCAATCTTGCTGTTTATATGTTGTATCTGACTTGCTCCAATCTGGACTCCTTTCTTTTCAGAACACTGGCCCAGAGAGCGGCGAAGAGGGCCAAGGCCGCGGTGATCGTCATTGAGGATGACCCCATCGTGTCAGCAGGAGGTGGGCCCGAGACCACCTTGACGGACCCGGCAATCACCCCTCAGAGCAGCCCCCAGCGTAGCCCCCAGTGTAAGTTCATAGTTTAGCCTTCTGCTGCCGGGCGCGCTTGAGTGCTTTTTCCTTTGTTGATATCTTGCTTGTTGACTTGTGCAGGAGCAGAGCAGCCTCATCAGGAGCGCCCGTAGGCCGGTCCTGAAGTGCCACCTGCTTCGACTGCGCTGCCAAGGGAGGAGTCCCCGGCAAGGGAGCGCTCTCCGGCAAGGGGGGACTCTCCGGCAAGGGACGGCACTGCTGATCCTGCGGCGACCGAGGCCGCAACTGAAGATCTTAGCGCAGGTAATCCACTTGCCCAGAAACTTTTCCTTGGGTTCTGCTTCTTCCGTTTTTCCTTTCTTGGATTTTTGATTGATTTTCCTCCCTTCTTCGTTCTTCAGACCCATCTTCGGCTGAGCCAATGGAGACAGAGGGCGTCGGCGAGGAAGGTGCCGGTGCTGATGAGACCGCCGGGGCTGCTGCTGCGGAAGCCGGCGAGGGGTCGGGCGATCGCACTGACGACCCTGAGGCCGCAGGAGCGCTGGGCGCTGCGTCGACCGCCGAACCCTCTGCCGCCTCTGCGGAGCCGAGCTCCGAGGAGCCCCAACCCGGCGCCTACTTGAAGGCCGGTGACAATATCTTCATCAAGCTACCCTGGGCGTCGAGCTCCAGGGCGCCGGTGGAGGGGGAGACTTTTGACGGGGAGGTGCTCGCCTCTGCTGGACTGTCATTGGTTGACGCGCCCGGCAGCAGCAGCGGCGAGCCTGAGGAGGAGCAGCTGCTGCGGAAGCTGCTGTCACTCTACCACACCCGGCAAGCCAAGCTGGCTTCCCGGGAAGCGCTTGTCGCGAAGGCGGGAGTTGACATGGAAAACCGCGCGGAGGAGCTCCGGGGCCAAAATCAAGAAGCTCTCTGGTCCCTGGCGCAGGAGCGGGAGCGACTCGACGAGGAGCGCACGGCCTTTCTTCTCGAGAAGGCCGGGGCTGAGGAGGAACAAAGGCTGGCTGCCGAGAAATAGTCCGCGCGGGAAGGTGAACTAGTGCAGCGGAAGGCCAACCTCGACAGCTACAAGGAAGAGCTCGCCGAGCGTGAGCAAGCACTTGGCGGGGCGCTCAAGGAGGCAAAGGACGCCGCGGCAACTGCAGAGGCCGCCAAGAAAGAGCTAGAGGAGAAGGTGGCGCAGCTGGAGGCCGATATTGGGAAGAGCGGCGAGGAGCTTGCCGCACTCAAGCGTGAGCGCGAGAAGGATGCTGCCGCCCACGGTGAGCTGCAAGGCCTTCTCGCTGAGAGGGGCAAGGAGCTCAGCGCCGCCAAGGATTCCAAAGCAGACCTGGAGCTAAAGCTGGCCACGCTGACGCAGACGCTGGAGGCCGCCAAGGAGCGGGAGAAGACCTTGTCGGAGAAGGTCAAGGCTGACGCGGCGCTGCTGGAGAGCATTGCAGTTACCCAGAACTCGTTCAGAGACACAGTGGAGCACTGGACCGAGGGTCTGGTGAACACTGCCGCAGTCATCAACGAGGAGCTGGCGCAGCTGGGGATGGAGGACTTTGGGTATCCTTCCGACGAGAGTCTTCAACCCAGCGCCAAGCTCAGCCTATTCTTCAAGGGCGTGGCGACGGCACTCCAGTGGCTCCGGGAGAGGATCCCGAAGCAGCTTGCCGACGAGTCGCGCAAAATCTACGCTGGGGTTCTCCAGAAGGTGCTGATGAAGGTGGCCTTCTGCAACCCAGGCCTCAGCTTCACCAACGTCCTCAGGTCCTTGCCGCCTGACGCCGATCTGGATGCACTCAAGGCCCTTGTCGCACCCATTGTGGACAAGGTGAGCGAGATCAAGAGAGTCGAGGGCGGACGCGTAGATTAGGCCGCCCATTTCTTCTTTTCCCTTGTCGCTGCTAATCATGTTATGAAAACAGTCTGTTAGAGCTGCGACAAGTTATCTTGTAATATAACTTTATTTCTGTTATCAATTGCTATGTTATTTCCTCTACTAGATTCCTTCCTTTGTATGTTTTTACCCTACGCTTCTAGGGAACTTGTCGGCGCAGGCGCCCGAGCCGCGAGCGCTGAGTGCGGAACTTCAGCAGCCTGCTGGCGGCGCTGCTTCCGACAAGAAACCTTGTCGCGACTAGATGCAGCACGCTTAAGCTGTTGAGCGGACTCGAAACAAAGTAAGGGCGCAACTAGCCACGAGTTGGTTCCTCCGCGCACAGGTTTTCCATACAAAGCAGGGTCGTTCGAGGAAGATAACTCAAAAATTTAAAAAGTGATTGCTCAAACTTTGGCAACTTAGCTTTTCTGTCATTTGCTTCCCGGTAAGGCAAGTCTTTGCTTGAACGACGCCTGGCCCATACCACAATCTTCTCCTTCCCCCCGGCAAACTTGTGTGCGAGAGAACCTTCTTTTCCTTTAAAAGAAAAAGAAAGAAGAGAAAATAATAATATGGAGCTCTTCGGCTCGTTACTGCTTACCGGATGTAGGTGCTGCACAAAGTGTCAGATAATCGCATGCAAGAAAGGAACTAACGCATGAAATGGACAAGCTGTGCGGAGCACATGGGGTTTTACTTATGCACGGGATCTGCGCCCGGCTTTGTACAAAGGATTACATGCAACAGCGGCAAGACTTGTACAAAAGGTGGTTGCCGGAACGGGTTCCGGCAACCGCGCCTTATGGGAAAAACTTACGAAGATGTTCTATGTTCCAGGAGTTGCTCACCGGAATGCCATCTTCGGTCTCAAGGCGGACAGCGCCAGGCCTTGTGACTCGTCTCACCCGATAAGGGCCTTCCCACTTCGGCGTCAACTTGTTGGAATTCTTGGCGGACTGAACGCGCCGAAGAACAAGGTCGCCTTCCTCGAAGCTTCTGGCTTTAACTTTGCGGCTATGATAGCGGCGCAAAGCTTGCTGGTATCGAGCAGCTCGTACAGCAGCCTGAAGACGATCTTCCTCAAGGAGCAGCGCGTCGTCTTGCCGCAGCTGTTCTTGCTCAAGCTCATCATAAGCGAGCACTCGAGGTGATCCGTATACGAGTTCCGTGGGGAGAACTGCCTCTGCTCCATAGACTAGAGCGAAAGGTGTCTGGCCAGTGGCTCGATTTGGCGTCGTTCTGATCGACCAAAGAACCACCGGCAGCTCCTCGATCCAGTTCCTTCCGCACCTGTGCAGCCTGTCGAAAGTTCTGGTCTTGAGCCCGCGCAGCACTTCAGCATTTGCCCTCTCTGCTTGACCGTTGCTTCTTGGATGAGCAACAGAAGCGAAGCAGACCTTGGCGCCAAGGTCTTGGACGTACTGCATGAAGGTGCGGCTCGTGAATTGCGTGCCGTTGTCGGTGATGATCCTGTTAGGGATCCCGAAACGGCAAACAATCGACCTGAAGAACTTGACTGCTGACTGTGCTGTCACCTTCCTCACTGGCTGCACTTCCGGCCACTTTGTGAACTTGTCGATTGCGACGTACAAGTACTCAAAGCCCCCGACAGCTCGGGGGAAAGGGCCGAGGATATCGAGCCCCCAGACCGAAAATGGCCAGGATAAAGGGATTGTCTGGAGAGCTTGAGCTGGCTGGTGTATCTGTTTGGAGTGGAACTGGCACGCTTCACACTTGGTTACTTGTGCAGTTGCATCCTGGAGGGCTGTCGGCCAAAAGAAACCTTGCCGGAAAGCTTTGCCGGCAAGTGCTCTTGCGCCAATGTGGTGGCCACATATGCCTCCATGTATCTCCGCCAACAGCTTTTGTCCATCTTCCCGGCGAATACACTTCAATTTCACACCGTTGAGTCTTCTTCTGTACAGTATGCTATCGACAAACTGGTACATACTTGACTGCCGGGCTACTCTTTCCGCTTCTTCTTGTTCTTCGGGAAGTTCTCCTGTCTGAAGGAAGTGGACAATCTGCTGTGCCCATGCTGGAGCTTGTGGCTCGACAACAAGGACTAAAGGCACATCTGCTGCTGCGGGAACATCCGCTTCCACGGCAAGGACTTGTGGTCCTGCCGGAGCTTGATGTTCCCCGGCAAGCTTGCCGGAGCAAAACTTGTCGGGAGCGTCTGCTTCAACGGAACAAACCATAAGGCTTGCCGGAGCAGACTGCCCCTCAGCATCCTTGGTGTTGATCTTGGGGACTTTCTTGGCGGCGGCTTCGGGGAGCTCTGCCGGAAAGTAGTCACCAGAAACCAACTTCCTCTTCTTGCTTTGTCCAGTTGATGGTGTTACGGATGGTTGAGTCAACTTAAGCACAAAGATCCCTGGTTCCACAGGTAACTTTAGTGCGGCGCACTTTGACAGGCCATCAGCAATATCATTCTGAGCTCTTGGGATATGCTCCATTTGTAGGCCGTCAAAGTGCTCTTCTAGCTTCCTCACTTCATCAACATACGCTTCCATCAACGGACTCTGGTAGTTCTTGTTCACTTGTCGGACGACAAGCTGTGAGTCACCCCTGACAATGAGCTTCTTGATCCCAAGGTCTGCTGCGATTCTGAGACCGGCAAGCAATCCTTCATACTCTGCAGTATTGTTGGTTGCTTGCTCTTTGGGAAAGTGCATCTGGACTACGTACTTGAGGTGCTCTCCGGTGGGTGCGACAAGCAGCACGCCTGCACCGGCGCCTTGCAGCGAGAAGGCACCATCAAAGTACATCAGCCACTCTTTGCTTGCCTCTTTGACGGGGATGCTCGTTTCTGGAATTTCTTCATCTGGGGTTGGCGTCCACTCTGCTATGAACTCTGCCAATGCTCTGCTTTGGATAGTTGAAGTGCTCTCAAACTTGAGGCCAAAGCTTGACAGTTCCAGCGCCCACTCGACAATCCTGCCCGTTGCTTCTGGATTTTGCAGTATCCTCTTCAGCGGAAAGCGAGTGACGACTGTGATCTCATGTGCTTGGAAGTAATGGCGCAGCTTTCTCGAGGCCATGAGGAGGCCGAAAAGCAACTTCTGCACACCAGAGTACCTTGATCTAGCCCCCTGCAGAAGAGAACTGACAAAGTAAACTGGGCGCTGCACCATTCTCCTTGGCATCTTATCATGTTCCTGCGCAAACCCATGTTTGTCGGGACCAGAGCTTGTCGACGAAGCCCCCTGCTTGTCGCTGGATGGATCTGCCGTGGTTGCTGGCTCATCATCCGCCTCCCTCTCCGCCACTAACGCAGCACTAACCACTTGATTGGTTGCCGCTATATACAGCAGCAACTTCTCTTGCGGCTTAGGTGCGACAAGTGTTGGAGTGGAGGACAGGTATCTCTTCAAGTCCTGCAGCGCAGCCTCCGCTTCCGGAGTCCATTTCATTGGACCTGCCTTTTTCAAAATTTTGAAAAATGGCAGGGCGCGCTCAGCAGATCTAGAGATAAACCTGCTGAGAGCAGCCACGCAACCGGCAAGCCTTCGTACATCCTTGACGCGCTTTGGTGCTTCGATCTGCTCAATGGCTTTGATCTTGTCGGGATTGGCTTCAATTCCCCGCTGAGACACGAAGAACCCGAGAAGCTTGCCGGAAGGGACTCCAAACACGCACTTCTCGGGGTTAAGCTTGAGGTTGATCTTGCGCAGGTTTGCAAATGTTTCGTCTAAATCTTGAATCAGGGTCGCCTTGTTCTTGCTCTTGACCACTATGTCATCCATGTAAGCTTCCACATTTCTGTGCATTTGCGGCTCAAAAGCATGGTGGACTACCCTTGCGAATGTTGAACCAGCATTCTTCAAACCGAAAGGCATCCGTACGAAGCAGTACGTGCCACACGGGGTGATAAATGCGGTTTTCTCTTCATCTTCTTCTGCCATGAAGATCTGATGGTATCCTGAGTATGCATCAAGAAATGAAAGCAAATCACATCCGGCTGTGGAGTCAACAATCTGGTCAATACGCGGCAAGGGAAATGGGTCTTTGGGACAAGCTTTATTAACATCAGTGAAGTCAATACAAAGTCTCCATTTCCCGTTAGCCTTGCGCACAACAACAGGATTGGCCAACCACGTGGGATGGAGTACTCCTCTGACAAGGCCTGCTGCTTCCAACTTCTTAATTTCTTCTGGATTCTTGGCGCTCTACTGCCTGCTTCCTGACTCTCTGCTTGACGGGCCGCGCATGAGGACAGATAGCGAGGTGGTGCTCAATCACTTTCCTGGGAACACCGGGGATATCAGACGGTTGCCACGCAAACACGTCGACATTCGCCCGCAGGAAAGCAACGACCGCGCATTCCTATTTGGGGTCAAGAGTGGCGCTGATGGTAAATGTACCACCAGTGCCATCCTCCTTGGCGGACACCTTCTTGGTCTCAGGTGGAGCTGCCATTTCCTTCTTACACTTGCCGGTGGAGCTCGATGGTGCGTCCTCGACGGTAGCGCAGCACTCCAAAGAGGTGCGCTTGCCGGAGTGGGCATCAGAGCTCTTGCCGGACTTGGTCTTCTTCTTCCCCCCGGGAGCTTCAGCGGCAAGTGTCCTCCGTTCTGCTGCGGTTGCGGCTTCCCGGTAGATCATGTCGGTACAGATAAGAGCATCCTTCTTGTCGCCAGGGACAGAGATGCCACTTATTGGGGCTGGCATTTTCAGTACGTTGTACGCATAGTGAGAGGCTGCCATGAACTTGGCGAGTGCCGGTCGGCCAAGGATTCCATTATAAGGCAATGGAAAGTCGGCAACGTCAAACGTGACCCTCTCGGTCCTGAAGTTCCGCTCGCTGCCAAATGTTACCGGTAACGTGATCTTTCCCTTTGGCTTGCTCCTTCCCGGGTTAATTCCTTGAAATGTGCCGGTCTCTTCGAGCTCGCTGTCAGGAATCTGGAGTTTCTGGAGCACCGCGAAGGAGATCAGGTTCAAGCCGGCCCCGCCGTCAACTAGCATCTTAGTGACCTTGAGGTTGCGGATTGTTGGTGAAACCAACATCGGCAAGCACCCGACCGCAGTTATGCGATCCGGGTGGTCCTCAATATCAAAGATGATAGGCGTGTCGGCCCAGGAAGGAGCTGGTGGGTCCGGCAAGAAACGTCCCGGCCGAGGAGGACGCCGCGGCAAGGCCAAGCAGTGGCAAGGAGACAGACCTCCCCGTGGCCGCGACAAGGATGAAGATGATAACGAAGACGAAGATATGGATGATTAGGAGACTGATGAGCAGGAGTTCCAGAAAGCCACAGAGGTCCTGTGCGTTGATGGTGGTGCTTCTTTGCATGCCTCGCACCGCCAGCTCAAGCAGTGGGTGCGGGAAGTTAATGCAGCAGAACCACCCGTCGAGTCATGCAAGCCTCTGAAATGGTCCGGCACGCCTATCATCTTTGATATTGAGGACCACCCGGATCGCATAACTACGGTCTGGTGCTTGCCGATGTTGGTTTCACCAACAATCCGCAACCTCAAGGTCACTAAGATGCTAGTTGACGGCGGGGCCGGCTTGAACCTGATCTCCTCCGCGGTGCTCCAGAAACTCCAGATTCCTGACAGCGAGCTCGAAGAGACCGGCACATTTCAAGGAATTAACCCGGGAAGGAGCAAGCCAAAGGGAAAGATCACGTTGCCGGTAACATTTGGCAGTGAGCTGAACTTCAGGACTGAGAGGGTCACGTTTGACGTTGCCGACTTTCCATTACCTTACAATGGAATCCTTGGCCGTCCGGCACTCGCCAAGTTCATGGCAGCCTCTCACTATGCGTACAACATACTGAAAATGCCAGGCCCAATAAGTGTCATCTCTGTCCCTGGCGACAAGAAGGATGCTCTTATCTGTGCCGACAAGATCTACCGGGAAGCAGCAGCCGCAGCAGAACGCAGGACACTTGCCGCTGAAGCTCCCGGGGGGAAGAAGAAGACCAAGTCCGGCAAGAGCTCTGATGCCCACTCCGGCAAGCGCACCTCTTCGGAGTGCTGCGCTACCGTCGAGGACGCACCATCGAGCTCCACCGGCAAGTGTAAGAAGGCAATGGCAGCTCCACCTGAGACTAAGAAGGTGTCCGCCAAGGAGGATGGCACTGGTGGTACCTTCACCATCAGCGCCACTCTTGACCCCAAATAGGAAAGCGCGCTCGTTGCTTTCCTGCGGGCGAATGTCGACGTGTTTGCGTGGCAACCGTCTGATATCCCCGGTGTTCCCAGGAAAGTGATTGAGCACCACCTTGCCGTCTGTCCTCATGCGCGGCCCGTCAAGCAGAGAGTCAGGAAGCAGGCAGTAGAGCGCCAAGAATTCATCGCAGAAGAAATCAAGAAGTTGGAAGCAGCAGGCCTTGTCAGAGGAGTACTCCATCCCACGTGGTTGGCCAATCCTGTTGTTGTGCGCAAGGCTAACGGGAAATGGAGACTTTGTATTGACTTCACTGATGTTAATAAAGCTTGTCCCAAAGACCCATTTCCCTTGCCGCGTATTGACCAGATTGTTGACTCCACAGCCGGATGTGATTTGCTTTCATTTCTTGATGCATACTCAGGATACCATCAGATCTTCATGGCAGAAGAAGATGAAGAGAAAACCGCATTTATCACCCCGTGTGGCACGTACTGCTTCGTACGGATGCCTTTCGGTTTGAAGAATGCTGGTTCAACATTCGCAAGGGTAGTCCACCATGCTTTTGAGCCGCAAATGCACAGAAATGTGGAAGCTTACATGGATGACATAGTGGTCAAGAGCAAGAACAAGGCGACCCTGATTCAAGATTTAGACGAAACATTTGCAAACCTGCGCAAGATCAACCTCAAGCTTAACCCCGAGAAGTGCGTGTTTGGAGTCCCTTCCGGCAAGCTTCTCGGGTTCTTCGTGTCTCAGCGGGGAATTGAAGCCAATCCCGACAAGATCAAAGCCATTGAGCAGATCGATGCACCAAAGCGCGTCAAGGATGTACGAAGGCTTACCGGTTGCATGGTTGCTCTCAGCAGGTTTATCTCTAGATCTGCTGAGCGCGCCCTGCCATTTTTCAAAATTTTGAAAAAGGCAGGTCCAATGAAATGGACTCCGGAAGCGGAGGCTGCGCTGCAGGACTTGAAGAGATACATGTCCTCCACTCCAACGCTTGTCGCACCTAAGCCGCAAGAGAAGTTGCTGCTGTATATAGCGGCAACCAATCAAGTGGTTAGTGCTGCGTTAGTGGCGGAGAGGGAGGCGGATGATGAGCCAGCAACCACGCCAGATCCATCCAGCGACAAGCAGGGGGCTTCGTCGACAAGCTCTGGTCCCGACAAACATGGGTTTGCGCAGGAACATGATAAGATGCCAAGGAGAATGGTGCAGCGCCCAGTTTACTTTGTCAGTTCTCTTCTGCAGGGGGCTAGATCAAGGTACTCTGGTGTGCAGAAGTTGCTTTTCGGCCTCCTCATGGCCTCGAGAAAGCTGCGCCATTACTTCCAAGCACATGAGATCACAGTCGTCACTCGCTTTCCGCTGAAGAGGATACTGCAAAATCCAGAAGCAACGGGCAGGATTGTCGAGTGGGCGCTGGAACTGTCAAGCTTTGGCCTCAAGTTTGAGAGCACTTCAACTATCCAAAGCAGAGCATTGGCAGAGTTCATAGCAGAGTGGACGCCAACCCCAGATGAAGAAATTCCAGAAACGAGCATCCCCGTCAAAGAGGCAAACAAAGAGTGGCTGATGTACTTTGATGGTGCCTTCTCGCTGCAAGGCGCCGGTGCAGGCGTGCTGCTTGTCGCACCCACCGGAGAGCACCTCAAGTACGTAGTCCAGATGCACTTTCCCAAAGAGCAAGCAACCAACAATACTGCAGAGTATGAAGGATTGCTTGCCGGTCTCAGAATCGCAGCAGACCTTGGGATTAAGAAGCTCATTGTCAGGGGTGACTCACAGCTTGTCGTCCGACAAGTGAACAAGAACTACCAGAGTCCGTTGATGGAAGCGTATGTCGATGAAGTGAGGAAGCTAGAAGAGCACTTTGACGGCCTACAAATGGAGCATATCCCAAGAGCTCAGAATGATATTGCTGATGGCCTGTCAAAGTGCGCCGCACTAAAGTTACCTGTGGAACCAGGGATCTTTGTGCTTAAGTTGACTCAACCATCCGTAACACCATCAACTGGACAAAGCAAGAAGAGGAAGTTGGTTTCTGGTGACTACTTTCCGGCAGAGCTCCCCGAAGCCGCCGCCAAGAAAGTCCCCAAGATCAACACCAAGGATGCTGAGGGGCAGTCTGCTCCGGCAAGCCTTATGGTTTGTTCCGTTGAAGCAGACGCTCCCGACAAGTTTTGCTCCGGCAAGCTTGCCGGGGAACATCAAGCTCCGGCAGGACCACAAGTCCTTGCCGTGGAAGCGGATGTTCCCGCAGCAGCAGATGCGCCTTTAGTCCTTGTTGTCGAGCCACAAGCTCCAGCATGGGCACAGCAGATTGTCCACTTCCTTCAGACAGGAGAACTTCCCGAAGAACAAGAAGAAGCGGAAAGAGTAGCCCGGCAGTCAAGTATGTACCAGTTTGTCGATAGCATACTATACAGAAGAAGACTCAACGGTGTGAAATTGAAGTGTATTCGCCGGGAAGATGGACAAAAGCTGTTGGCGGAGATACATGGAGGCATATGTGGCCACCACATTGGCGCAAGAGCACTTGCCGGCAAAGCTTTCCGGCAAGGTTTCTTTTGGCCGACAGCCCTCCAGGATGCAACTGCACAAGTAACCAAGTGTGAAGCGTGCCAGTTCCACTCCAAACAGATACACCAGCCAGCTCAAGCTCTCCAGACAATCCCTTTATCCTGGCCATTTTCGGTCTGGGGGCTCGACATCCTCGGCCCTTTCCCCCGAGCTGTCGGGGGCTTTGAGTACTTGTACGTCGCAATCGACAAGTTCACAAAGTGGCCGGAAGTGCAGCCAGTGAGGAAGGTGACAGCACAGTCAGCAGTCAAGTTCTTCAGGTCAATTGTTTGCCGTTTCGGGATCCCTAACAGGATCATCACCGACAACGGCACGCAATTCACGAGCCGCACCTTCATGCAGTACGTCCAAGACCTTGGCGCCAAGGTCTGCTTCGCTTCTGTTGCTCATCCAAGAAGCAACGGTCAAGCAGAGAGGGCAAATGCTGAAGTGCTGCGCGGGCTCAAGACCAGAACTTTCGACAGGCTGCACAGGTGCGGAAGGAACTGGATCGAGGAGCTGCCGGTGGTTCTTTGGTCGATCAGAACGACGCCAAATCAAGCCACTGGCCAGACACCTTTCGCTCTAGTCTATGGAGCAGAGGCAGTTCTCCCCACGGAACTCGTATACGGATCACCTCGAGTGCTCGCTTATGATGAGCTTGAGCAAGAACAGCTGCGGCAAGACGACGCGCTGCTCCTTGAGGAAGATCGTCTTCAGGCTGCTGTACGAGCTGCTCGATACCAGCAAGCTTTGCGCCGCTATCATAGCCGCAAAGTTAAAGCCAGAAGCTTCGAGGAAGGCGACCTTGTTCTTCGGCGCGTTCAGTCCGCCAAGAATTCCAACAAGTTGACGCCGAAGTGGGAAGGCCCTTATCGGGTGAGACGAGTCACAAGGCCTGGCGCTGTCCGCCTTGAGACCGAAGATGGCATTCCGGTGAGCAACTCCTGGAACATAGAACATCTTCGTAAGTTTTTCCCATAAGGCGCGGTTGCCGGAACCCGTTCCGGCAACCACCTTTTGTACAAGTCTTGCCGCTGTTGCATGTAATCCTTTGTACAAAGCCGGGCGCAGATCCCGTGCATAAGTAAAACCCCATGTGCTCCGCACAGCTTGTCCATTTCATGCGTTAGTTCCTTTCTTGCATGCGATTATCTGACACTTTGTGCAGCACCTACATCCGGTAAGCAGTAACGAGCCGAAGAGCTCCATATTATTATTTTCTCTTCTTTCTTTTTCTTTTAAAGGAAAAGAAGGTTCTCTCGCACACAAGTTTGCCGGGGGGAAGGAGAAGATTGTGGTATGGGCCAGGCGTCGTTCAAGCAAAGACTTGCCTTACCGGGAAGCAAATGACAGAAAAGCTAAGTTGCCAAAGTTTGAGCAATCACTTTTTAAATTTTTGAGTTATCTTCCTCGAACGACCCTGCTTTGTATGGAAAACCTGTGCGCGGAGGAACCAACTCGTGGCTAGTTGCGCCCTTACTTTGTTTCGAGTCCGCTCAACAGCTTAAGCGTGCTGCATCTAGTCGCGACAAGGTTTCTTGTCGGAAGCAGCGCCGCCAGCAGGCTGCTGAAGTTCCGCACTCAGCGCTCGCGGCTCGGGCGCCTGCGCCGACAAGTTCCCTAGAAGCGTAGGGTAAAACATACAAAGGAAGGAATCTAGTAGAGGAAATAACATAGCAATTGATAACAGAAATAAAGTTATATTACAAGATAACTTGTCGCAGCTCTAACAGACTGTTTTCATAACATGATTAGCAGCGACAAGGGAAAAGAACAAATGGGCGGCCTAATCTATGCGTCCGCCCTCGACTCTCTTGATCTCGCTCACCTTGTCCACAGTGGGTGCGACAAGGGCCTTGAGTGCATCCAGATCAGCATTAGGCGGCAAGGACCTGAGGACGTTGGTGAAGCTGAGGCCTGGATTGCGGAAGGCTACCTTCATCAGCACCTTCTGGAGAACCCCGGCGCAGATTTTGCATGACTCGTCGGCCAGCTTCTTCGGGATCCTCTTCCGGAGCCGCTGGAGTGTCGTCGCCACGCCCTTGAAGAATAGGCTGAGCTTGGCGCTGGGTTGAAGACTCTCGTCGGAAGGATATCCAAAGTCCTCCATCCCCAGCTGCGCCAGCTCCTCGTTGATGACAGCGGCAATGTTCACCAGACCCTCGGTCCAGTGCTCCACAGTGTCTCTGAACGAGTTCTGGGTAACTGCAATGCTCTCCAGCAGCGCCACGTCAGCCTTGACCTTCTCCGACAAGGTCTTCTCCCGCTCCTTGGCGGCCTCCAGCGTCTGCGTCAACGTGGCCAGCTTCAGCTCCAGGTCTGCTTTGGAATCCTTGGCGGCACTAAGCTCCTTGCCCCTCTTAGCGAGAAGGCCTTGCAGCTCACCGTGGGCGGCGGCATCCTTCTCGCGCTCACGCTTGAGCGTGGCAAGCTCCTCGCCGCTCTTCCCAATATCGGCCACCAGCTGCGCCACCTTCTCCTCTAGCTCTTTCTTGGCGGCCTCTGCAGTTGCCGCGGCGTCCTTTGCCTCCTTGAGCGCCCCGCCAAGTGCTTACTCACGCTCGGCGAGCTCTTCCTCGTAGCTGTCGAGGTTGGCCTTCCGCTGCACTAGTTCACCTTCCCGCGCGGACTGCTTCTCGGCAGCCAGCCTTTGTTCCTCCTCAGCCTCGGCCTTCTCGAGAAGAAAGGCCGTGCGCTCCTCGTCGAGTCGCTCCCGCTCCTGCGCCAGGGACCGGAGAGCTTCTTGATTTTGGCCCCGGAGCTCCTCCGCGCGCTTTTCCATGTCAACTCCCACCTTCGCGACAAGCGCTTCCCGGGAAGCCAGCTTGGCTTGCCGGGTGCGGTAGCGTGACAGCAGCTTCTGCGGCAGCTGCTCCTCCTCAGGCTCGCCGCTGCTGCTGCCGGGCGCGTCAACCAATGACAGTCCAGCAGAGGCGAGCACCTCCCCGTCAAAAGTCTCCCCCTCCACCGGCGCCCTGGAGCTCGACGCCCAGGGTAGCTTGATGAAGATATTGTCACCGCCCTTCAAGTAGGCGCCGGGTTGGGGCTCCTCGGAGCCCGGCTCCGCAGAGGCGGCAGAGGGTTCGGCGGTCGACGCAGCGCCTGGCGCTCCTGCGGCCTCAGGGTCGTCAGTGCGATCGCCCGACCCCTCGCCGGCTTCCGCAGTAGCAGCCCTGGCGGCCTTCTCGCCGGCGGTCTCATCAGCACCGGCACCTTCCTCGCCGGTGCCCTCTGTCTCCATTGGCTCAGCCGAAGATCGGTCTGAAGAACGAAGAAGGGAGGAAAATCAATCAAAAATCCAAGAAAGGAAAAACGGAAGAAGCAGAACCCAAGGAAAAGTTTCTGGGCAAGTGGATTACCTGCGCCAAAGATCTTCAGTTGCGGCCTCGGTCGCCGCAGGATCAGCAGTGCCGTCCCTTGCCGGAGAGTCCCCCCTTGCCGGAGAGCGCTCCCTTGCCGGGGACTCCTCCCTTGGCAGCGCAGTCGAAGCAGGTGGCACTTCGGGACCGGCCTCCGGGCGCTCCTGATGAGGCTACTCTGCTCCTGCACAAGTCAACAAGCAAGATATCAACAAAGGAAAAAGCACTCAAGCGCGCCCGGCAGCAGAAGGCTAAACTATGAACTTACGTTGGGGGCTGCACTGGGGGCTGCTCTGAGGGGTGATTGCCGGGTCCGTCAAGGTGGTCTCGGGCCCACCTCCTGCTGACACGATGGGGTCATCCTCGATGACGATCACCGCGGCCTTGGCCCTCTTCGCCGCTCTCTGGGCCAGTGTTCTGAAAAGAAAGGAGTCCAGATTGGAGCAAGTCAGATACAAGATATAAACAGCAAGATTGAAGGATTATAAGAGCACCAAAGAAACTCACTCTTCTTCCTCCTCGTCGGAGCTAAGCGCGGAAAGATCGAAGTCCGGCCCTCCTCCGGTGCGGCGAGGTGGAGGGGTAGGATCCCTTGCCCGCTTGGCGGGGGCAGTGGCAGTGGCCCGGGAAGATCCTGCTCCAGTTGCCGCTGTTGCATGAGGCGCTCCCGCGGCAACATTGCTTGCCGCGGTAGAGCGCGTCGCGCGGCTTGGTGGCTATGGAGCCGGCTGCCGCCCTGCTGCGTCCCCGGCCCTACGAAGGCGCCTCCTTGGCGGGGCCGGGGGCTCCGCCTGCGGCAAGTTCTCTAAAGGCTCAGCCTCCTCCTCGCCGGCCTCGCTCGGCTCGGCTTCGGAACCGGCAGGCTCCTCCTCGCCCATAAACTCCGCGCGTTCGGCAAGGTTTGCCGCCTCTGCAGCCTCCGCCTCCTCCACAGTAAACCCAAACACACCCGCAGCAGCTGCGGCCGCAGCCTCTTCCGCCCTAGTAGCGATGAGCTGCAGCTCCTCGTTGGTGGTGTCACGGGTGAGGCTCTTCTGCTCGTCAGCGCGGACCGGCACTTCCTCCAAGGTGTCGAAGAACGCTCGCACAACGTCATCCGCGGGCTCTTGCCAAGTTGGGACGATTCCGTGTGAATCGCACAACGGCATCATGGCGCGGATCCGGTCAAGCAAAGAGTTATTGCACAAAGGAACTACGCCCCTCGGCAGTGTGAATGGGTGCTGGGGGTCGCGTTTGAATAACTCCAAGAGCATTGCGTCCAGCTCCAAGACGGTGAAGTTGTAGTTGAGGCTCGGCCGCAGCCTCATGATGTCCGCCGAATTCTTGAATTCCCAAGCGGGCCTCCCCCTCTCCTGCAGGGGGGCAATGCGGCGGCGGAGGAAATCTGCCCCGACAGCACCTACGGTGAGCCCGGCAAGCCTGAGGCGAAGAATCCTAGTGATGGCGATCTTCAGCCTCTCGTCTTCCGGGGCCACGTTGCTCCAGTCATTGCCGCGCACTATTGGAGTTTGGCGCACGGCGGTGAAGGGCTGTGGATTCTCCTCAACAATCCAGCACCACTCTGCTCTCCACTCCTCACACTTGCTGCGGAGCTCACCCTCCAAGTACGCCTCTTTCTTGCTGACTCTCGAGACCCAGGCAATCCCTCCGGCAAGCGGCTCTCCTCTCTCTACCCGAGGTATGAAGAAGTGGCGAAAAAGAGCAACACTAGGGTGGACTCCGACAAAGTTTTCGCACAAGTGTGCGAAAACTGCCATGGTCAGGACAGCATTGGGGGTGAAGTCAAGGAGGCGGAAGCCATATGTGTTCATAATTTCACAAAAGAACTCCGAGAAGGGCGGCAGAGCCCGCAATAGAAGAATAGCAGGAAGAACGGGTACCCGTTTGGAGCCAACTCTGAAGCAGCGGCTGGGAGTACCCTCGTGCGCGGATGAGCACGCGTCTCCGTCGCCCAAAAGAGGTAGAAGTACTCCCTCAGCTCCTGCACGCCGAGCTGGGGGGTGAAGATCGCCCGCTCCTTCCGTAGCGCCGCGAGCCGCTGCGCCTCGGCCGACTTCACGCCCTTTCCCTTGTCGGCTTTTGGGGCCATGGCGGAGGTGGTGGGGAAGGTCGACGGCGTGGTGATGCTGATGGCAATGGGGGGGCGGAGCGCTGCTCTCTCGGCTACGAGAAGAAGGGGGGAGCGGCGGAGTTTGTGAAGAAGGAGTAGCAACAACCAGCGAGGGGGAACGAACTGCCTCTGTTTCCTCTGCTTATAAAGAGGGATGGGGCGGACGTTTCGGCCTTCCAAATAAACAACCACCCACGATCTCTCCCATGATGCCGCATTCAACGCGTGCCGTTATGGGAGAGCGCGGTGGATACGGAGCAAGATTTGGCGTGGCCCACCCCACGTGTGCCCGTGCCCTGTCTTGGGCCTGGCCCAACTGCGCTCGGCACTGTGTCTGGCCCAGGCCCGGGGGCTCCTGTCGGTGTACTAGAATAGGGGTACCCTAGTACCCCGAACTTGTGCACGGGCAGTTGCAGCACCCCGCGGCAAAGGCTTGCCGGGCGAACGCCAAGATCCCCCAAGGTTCCCTTGGAGCCATCCAAGAACAAAGTATTTAAGCTAAGGAGACAAGACCCCGGCAAGAGGAGCTTGCCGGGAAGGCCAACCAAGGCGCTCCATGGAACTTGCCGCGACGCGCCACGCGCTCCGGCAAGGCAACAAGGCCTCGGAAAGAGGAGCTTGCCGGGAAGACTAAATAAGGTACCCCGAGGCCCGGTGAGCGACGAGCTTCTGGATCCGGCGAGATAACAATAGCGGCAAGGCGCTTGCCGCGGCAGGCGGCCACTCTGCGCCCACGCTCCAGCGCATCCACCAACGTGTCGCTCTGGGGGCCTCTTCGGGCACGCGTGGCGGGAGGCTGTGCAGCCAGCGGTGCGCAGTGGCATGCGAAGCTGACAAGATCGCCATCGTGGTGAACGGTGGCACCCCTAACGGTCCTTTTCTGCACTGTTCGGGCGACTCAGACGGGCATTTAATGCCCTTGTCCCCTGCCGTCAGGGTTAGGTAGGGCGTACTGTACAAGCAACTGTATCAACTACCTCGCTTTTTATGTTTTTACCCTCCTCTGCGTTGCCACCTGTCGGTGACCCCTTTAGCGTATAAAAGGAGGCCCATGCGCAACGTAGAAGGGGTTCGGACAGTTTGCTTCGATTCATTCGTAGCCCATAAAACATCACACTCTCTCGCTCGAGAGCAAGAACATCAGATAATACGACCAGACAAGCAGCAGTAGGAGTGTTATCTCTCTGGAGAGCTCCGAAGCTGGGTAAACTGCTCGTGTGCCTCGCCTCGATCTCCGTGTGCGCGCCCAGATGGGTTGTGCCCACCTAGGACACCCCCCGTACTCCGTTTTTCTACCATATACTTGTCCTGCAAGATAAAAAATCTATATATACTTCACGAACCAGTTGCTCACCGTATCGCGGAGAAATCCTCTGTTCTCTTTTTCCTTGTTGTTTTCTGGCAGATTCCATCCACCATGGCCTCTTCAAGCTCCTCCAAGGAAAAGATCTCTCCTTCATCACCACCATCATTCCCTTCACCACCAAAAGGAGAATTGAGTATCGGGTATGGGCACTCCCCTTGGCTTCCGCCAAGCTTGGGGGAGGTGCCCCGGTATCGTATCATCCCACTATCTTTTTGCTTTTATTTATCTTAGTTCAATCTTTTGCCTTCAGATGAAATAAATTTTAGTTTGATCCACTCCTCTCTTGATAGTTTGCTTGATCTATCCTTGTAATCGTGTGGAAGTTATATAATGAAGTTAGTTTTAGTTTTTGCTTTGTTTACTTTCATGTTGCAAATAAAGAAAATAAATAAGGAAGAAATAATAAAAAGAGAAAGGAAATAAATGAAGAAAGGAAATAAATAATGAGAATATTATATACTAGTCCTACGGTAGGTGATATAACCACATAAGGAAAAGTATAGGTAGAAATTTTTATTAGAGATTGACAAACATAGCATTAGTCAACGATGCAACTCATGAAAGAATTAATAAGGGAAGGGAAGATTCACATATAGATATACTATCCTAGAAATCTTTTGTGATTGTGAGCCCTCATCAAAATATTATATGCCAAAATTGTTGATGTTGGACAAGGAAGACAATTTAATAGTTTATGTTTGTTTATATTCACATAAAAGTCATATTGTCATAGATCCTTTAACATCTGATGCTTGCCCCCTATCTTTTCTAGGCAAAAATTTTGTACTAAGTAGAGATACTACTTGTGCGTCCAAAAACACTTAAACCCAAATCTTTTTAAAGTGTCCACCATACGTACCTATGGATTGAGCAAGATCCCTCAAGTAAGTTGTAGTCAGTGCAAAAGGGCAATAAAAATTTCTTATAAATATGTGAGACCATTTAGTGTAAGAGAAAATTGAGTGTTGTACGAACTTGGATGACAAAGAATAAAAGTGACAGACTGCATAATAAAGGTTGTCATCTTAAGGGGCAATACAACGTGATGTTCTCTTGTACTAAGGGATTGAGCATGCAAACAAATAAGTGCATGGCAACCTATGCTTCCCTCTGCGAAGGGCTTATCTTTTACTTTTATGTATTTAATTTTATGCAAAGAGTCAAAGTTTTCCTTCTATTCATTTTTATTTTCTCTTTTGGCAAGCATCATGTGGTTAGGAAAGATCTAGGCACATATGTCCAGTTGAATATACATAGCATGAGTTATTATTTGTGACATCACCCTTGAGGTGAGTATTTGGGAGGTGAAACTATAAGCCCCTATCTTTCTATGTGTCCGATTGAAACATTTTGCTCATGGGTACAAGGTGAGTGTTAGAATTCATAGAAGACTATATGATGGTTGAGTATGTGGACTTGCCTAAAGGCTCCTACACGTGACCCTTCCTGAAAAGATGATGAATTGTAGTTGCAAAGTTGACTGAGAACATAGTTTGTTGGTTTCTAATAGATTTTTGCTTTATACCTCGATTGTGTGATGAACTATTACTTATTCGTGAGAACTATATGCTAAAAGTTCTATGATAAAACTCCTATGTTTAATTTTGTTGCTGCTATAATAATTAACATGACGGTTCGATGTCCATATTTTGTTTTTTATCGACACCTCTCTCTCAAAGCATATGGACATGTTTTTCGATTTTGGTTTTCGCTTGAGGATAAGCGAGGTCTAAGATTGGGGGAGTTGATACGTCCATTGTGCATCATGTTTTATTACTGTTACTTATAATGTTTTTATCCATAAAAATGCTTTTTGGAGTAATTCTAATGCCTTTTCTCTCATAATTTGCAAGGAACACACCAAGAGGGATATTTCCGGCAGCTGGAGATCTAGACCTGGAAAAGCTACGTCAGGACACCTATTATGCACAACTCCAAATGAGCTGAAACTTTACGGATATTTTGTATGGATTATTTAAGAAATATTGGAGCTAATAAACACCAAAGGGGGGCACCCTGGTGGGTTGTGGCCTCCTCGGCCCACCTCCGGTGCCCATCTTCTGGTATATAAGTGGTTTTGACCTAGAAAAAAATAAAGAGAGGACTTTCGAGATGAAGCTCCACCGCCTCGAGTCGGAACTTGGGCAGGACCACTTTTGCCCTCTGGCGGCGCGATTCTGCCAGGGGAACTTCCCTCGCGGAGGGGGAAATCATCATCATCATCATCACCAACAACTCTCCCATCTTGGGGAAGGTAATATCCATCAACATCTTCACCGACACTATATCATCTCAAACCCTAGTTCATCTCTTGTATGCAATCTTGTTACCAGAACTATAGATTGTTGCTAGGGGGTGACTAGTAGTGTTGATTACATCTTGTAGTTGATTACTATATGGTTTATTTGGTGGAAGATTATATGTTTAGATCCATTATGCATATTTATACCCCTCTGATCATGAGCATGTTTATTATTTGTGAGTAGTTACTTTTGTTATTGAGGTCATGGGAGAAATCATGCTGCAAGTAATCATGTGAATTTGATATGTGTTCGATATTTTGACAGTATGTATGTTGTGATTCCATTAGTGGTGTCATGTGAACGTCGACTACATGACACTTCACCATACTTGGGCCTAAGGGAATGCATTGTGGATTAGTAAATAGATGGTGGGTTGAGAGAGCGATAGAAACTTAAACCCCAGTTTATGCACTATTCCATAAGGGACCGATTGGATCCTAGAGTTTAATGCTATGGTTAGAATTTATTCTTAATACTTTTCTCGTAGTTGCGGATGCTTGCGGGGGGGGGGGGGGTTAATCATAAGTAGGAGGTTTGTTCAAGGAAGAACAGCACCTAAGCACCGGTCCACCCACATATCAAATTATCAAAGTATCGAACATAAATCAAACCAACATGATGAAAGTGACTAGATGAAATTCCCGTGTACCCTCAAGAACGCTTTGCTTATTATAAGAGACCATGTTGGCCTGTCCTTTGCCTCAAAAGGATTGGGCTATCTTGCTGCATACTTGTTACTATTATCATTACTTGCTCGTTACAAATTATCTTGCTATCAAACTACTCGCTACTTACAATTTTAGCACTTGCAGACATTACCTTACTGAAAACTACTTGTCATTTCCTTCTGCTCCTCATTGGGTTCGACACTCTTACTTATCGAGAAGAGCTACAATTGATCCCCTATACTTGTGGGTCATCAACGTCCTATGTTTGATTTTGTTGATGTTATAATAATCAACATGATGCTTCTATGTTCGTATTTTCTTTTTATCGACACCTCTCTCTCAAAGCATGTGGACAAGTTTTTCGATTTCGGCTTTCGCTCGAGGACAAGCGAGGTCTAAGCTTGGGGGAGTTGATATGTCCATTTTGCATCATGTTTTCTTACTGTTATTTATAATGTTTTACACATAATAATGCTGTCGGGGAAACTGATCCACGAACACCTATGGGGCCGGCGGACCGGGCCCCTTTCGGTTCGGCGGGGGGCGGAGGTCGCACGAAGAGCAAATCGAGGCGAGGCACACGAGCAGTTTACCCAGCTTCGGAGCTCTCCGGAGAGATAACACTCCTACTGCTGCTTGTCTGGTTGTATTATCTGATGTGCTTGCTCTCGAGCGAGAGAGTGTGATGTTTTCTGGGCTACGAATGAATCGAAGCAAACTGTCCGAACCCCCTCTACGTTGCGCATGGGCCTCCTTTTATACGCTAAAGGGGTCACCGACAGGTGGCAACGCAGAGGAGGGTAAAAACGTAAAAAGCGAGGTAGTTGATACAGTTGCTTGTACAGTGCACCCTACCTAACCCTGACGGCAGGGGACAAGGGCATTAAATGCCCGTCTGAGTCGCCCGAACAGTGCAGAAAAGGACCATTAGGGGCACCACCGTTCGCCACGATGGCGATCTTGTCAGCTTCGCATGCCACTGCGCACCGCTGGCTGCACAGCCTCCCGCCACGCGCGCCCGGAGAGGCCCCCAGAGCAACACGTTGGTGGATGCGCTGGAGCGTGGGCGCAGAGTGGCCGCCTGCCGCGGCAAGCGCCTTGCCGCTGTTGTTATCTCGCCGGGTCCAGAAGCTCGTCGCTCACCGGGCCTCGGGGTACCTTATTTAGTCTTCCCAGCAAGCTCCTCTTGCCGAGGCCTTGTTGCCTTGCCGGAGCGCATGGCGCGTCGCGGCAAGTTCCTTGGAGCGCCTTGGTTGGCCTTCCCGGCAAGCTACTCTTGCCGGGGTCTTGTCTCCTTAGCTTAAATACTTTGTTCTTGGATGGCTCCAAGGGAACCTTGGGGGATCTTGGCATTCACCCGGCAAGCCTTTGCCGCGGGGTGCTGCAACTGCCCGTGCACAAGTTCGGGGTACTAGGGTACCCCTATTCTAGTACACCGACAAATGCTTTTTGGAGTAATTCTAATGCCTTTTCTCTCACAATTTGCAAAAGGACACACCAAGAGGGAGAATTCCGGCAGCTGGAAATCTGGACCTAGAAAAGCTACGTTAGGCCACCTATTCTGCACAACTCCAAACAAGCTGAAACTTCACGAGGATTTTTTATGGAATATATATGAATTTTTGGAGCCAATAAGTACCAGAGGGGGCCCACCAAGTGGGCACAACCCACCTAGGCGCGCCAGGGAGCCCAGGCGCGCCCTGGTGGGTTGTGCTCCCCTCGGCCCACCTCCGGTGCCCATATTTTGGTATATAAGTCATTTTGACCTAGCAAAAAATAAAAGGAGTACTTTCGGGACGAAGAAACGCCTCCTCGAGGCGGAACTTGGGTAGGAGCACGTTTGCCCTCCGGTGGACCGATTCTGCAAGGGGAACTTCCCTCCCGGAGGGGGGAATCATCGTCATCATCATCACCAACAACTCTCCCATCTTGGGGAGGAGAATCTCCATAAACATCTTCAACAGAACCATCTCCTCTCAAACCCTAGTTCATCTCTTGTGTTCAATCTTGTTAATGGAACTATAGATTGGTACTTGTGGGTGACTAGTAGTGTTGATTACATCTTGTAGTTGATTACTATATGGTTTATTTGGTGGAAGATTATATGTTCAGATCCAGTATGCTAATTAATACTCCTCTGATCATGAGCATGTTTATCATTTGTGAGTAGTTACCTTTGTTCTTGAGGTCACAGGAGAAATCATGTTGCAAGTAATCATGTGAATTTGATATGTGTTCGATATTTTGATAGTATGTATGTTGTGATTCCCTTAGTGGTGTCATATCAACATCGACTACATGACAATTCACCATATTTGGGCCTAAGGGAATGCATTGTGGAGTAGCAATTAGATGATGGGTTGCTAGAGTGACAGAAACTTAAACCCCAGTTTATGTGCTATTCCGTAAGGGCCTGAATGGATCCAAAAGTTTAATGCTATGGTTAGAATTTATTCTTAATACTTTTCTCGTAGTTGCGGATGCTTGCGGGAGGGTTAATCATAAGTAGGAGGTTTGTTCAAGTAAGAACAGCACCTAAGCACCGTTCCACCCACATATCAAATTATCAAAGTACCGAACACGAATTAAACCAACATGATGAAAGTGACTAGATGAAATTCCCGTGTACCCTCAAGAATGCTTTGCTTATCATAAGAGACCGTTTTGGCCTGTCCTTTGCCTCAAAGGATTGGGCTACCTTGTTGCACTTTTGTTACTACTATTGTTACTTGCTCATTACAAATTATCTTGCTATCAAACTACTCTGCTACTTGCAATTTCAGTACTTGCAGAATTACCTTACTGGAAACCACTTGTCATTTCCTTCTGCTCCTCGTTGGGTTCGACACTCTTACTTATCAAAAAGAACTACAATTGATCCCCTATACTTGTGGGTCATCAGAGTGGTCATTATTAGAGATGGCCAGATAAATGAGACAGAACTGGTCCAGGCCCTTAGTGATATGTTCGACTGGGGATGGCAGTGGAGAGTGAAGGAGTATGGGAAGAATTGCTATATGATGAGGTTTCTTTCCTAACAAAGAAAAGCTGGTGGAGCTTACAAAGTTTAATGACTTCAACTTGCTGGGAACTAGAGTTGTGATCAAAGTGCAAGCTTCATCTCTTGATCATCAAGCCATTGAGAAAATGCACACTACATGGGTGAAATTTGAAAAAGTGCCTGATTGCTTTAGACACTTTTTTGGCATGTGTGAGGTTGCTACTACTATAGGACCTATTTTGGAAGTGGATATGGATACTATCAATGAAGAAAAAGTGAAAGTGAAATATGGAATCAAGGATGTAGGAAAAATCCCCTTGGATGTAGAAATCACATCCCTTGGTCTGCTAATGTTCAGAATTGGAACTGAGTTGGAAAAAGTAGCAGAGATGGGATGGTATAAGGAAGAGAAAAGGAAAAGTGGTGCTATCAGTGAGATGGATGGCAGAGATGAAGACGAGGAAAAAAGAAAGAAGAGCAAGATGGATGGAAAAGATAGAAAAGGAACGGAGTTAGGTAGCTTATCTCTAAGACAAATTGAGGAAATAGATAAGAAGAATAACATGATGAAGATTTCACTAGAAGATATTATGGGGAATTTGTGCAAAGAAATGATTGGAGAAAGAGGAAAAATGTAGAAAGAAATTGATATCATGTTTAGAAAGATACATGGTTTAGAGGAAGATAAAGCAAGACATAATGCATTGTGGAATAAAGCTGAGAAAAGAATAAATGAGCTGGAGCTGACATAGAAAAAGCTAGAGTGGCTAATTGAACAACAACAAAAAGAGATTCAAAAGCTGGAATAGGATGCAGTCAGAGAGCAATATGAAATAGAGCTAGCTAATCTGGAGGTTGAAGATTTTGAGAAAGAAAACATAGAAAAGAAAGAGGGTACTTAATCTAGGAAGTATAATGAACCTACTGATTACAATGCTAGTCAGGAATCAACAGGAACCTTTGGAGAAAAGATGGCTGAGATACATGGGATTGGGGTGCTGGACAAGAGTGAAGATGATAAGGAATTTGAATTGAAAAGAATCCTTGGAAATTGAGGAAAAGAGGACGAGAAAGTGGAGGAGATGGCCAAAATAAGGCTGGAGAAACAGACAATTATGGTAACAATCCTAATCCTTTTCTGCTAATCCTTCTTCACTTCATGTTAGTTCTCTGGTTGGGATTGATTTGGGATGTTCTATGGATATGACTGATAAAAACTTAGAGACCCTAAGGAAAATGGAGATTCTGCTAGGAAAGAGAGGGATGAGGGGGGCAATAATAAAATGGAAAACAAACCTCATGACACAATAGTGTGCATTGACACTGGAGATGTCAGGATTGAGGAGCTATGTTCTGATATGGAGCACTCTAATGCTGAGATGGAGAACAACAATATATGAAACTGAGGGCTATTTTCTCAGGAAGAAAAAGTGATAAGAACTGCTCATCAGCACTAAGTTGTGTGAAGCACTTTGTTGTGATTGGGATTTTAGAAAGAAAACAGAAAAAGAAGGAAGCCTGGAATTTTCTTATATATATATATATAGTTTTTACTAGACCCTCACTATATTATAGACTTAAGACCTGGTTAAAATGAGAGGGATATTTTGGAATGTGAGAGGATTAGGTCAAGACCATAAAAAGAGATATGTGAGAGAAATGATCAATGAAGATTGGACTTTATTGGGATTTCTGAAACCATCAAACAAAAAATTTCTAAAAATGAATTGCACAACTTGTGTGGTGGTAGGGAGTTTGAATGGTGCTGGAACCCACCTAAAGGGATGGCTGGAGGGATCTTAATGGGTGTTAACAAAGAAAGATTTGAAGTAGATCACGTGGAAAAGGGAATTTATTTCCTTAGAATGCTAGTTTATGATAAAATTGTCAAGATACACTGGAATTTGATCACAGTATATGGAGATGCTCAATTAGAAGGGAAAGCTAGCTTTCTAGTTGAACTAGCCAGATTATATCATGACAACCCCCTGCCCTATCTCGTAGGGGAAGATTTCAATATCATTAGAAATGAAAAAGAGAAAAAACAAGCCTGCTTATAATGAGTAGTGGACATTTATGTTCAATGCAATCATTGAGCAGGCTGGTCTGAGAGAACTGCCCTTAAATGGTAGACAATTTACTTGGGCTAACAATTTGGATGACCCCACCTATGAAAAATTGGATAGCGTGTTAATGTGCCCAGCTTGGGAGGAAAAATATCCATTGACTATATTGCAAGCCTTTGCTAGGGAATTTTCAAGCCACACTCAAATGTTTTTGTACACTAGAGAAGGACAGGCTGCTAAACATATTTTCAGATATGAAAATTCTTGGGCTTTGAGGGATGGTTTCAAGAAATTAGTGTATAAAAATTGGAATGAGAAATATAAAGGAAATATCTTAGAGAGATGGCAGCTCAGATTAAGAAACCCGAGGAAAAACCAAATGTTGGAATAGAAATGCTCATGCATGGTATAAAAAAAATTGTATTGTTAAAGAGCTAGATGAGATCGATAAAAAAGCTAAGGTTATGGGACTTACTGCTGCAGATAGAACTGAACAAAAAGCCTTAAGAGAATAGTTAAAAAGGGTAGTGGTGCAAGAAGAAGTTAAATGGCTCCAGAGATATAAAAATAAGGAGATTACAGATGGAGATGGAAACGCTAGATATTACCATGCTAAGGTGAATGGGAGAAGGAGGAAAAATAGAATCACTTCTTTAGAATAGGAAGGAGGGGTAGTGGAAGGAGAGGAAAACCTAATGAAATATATCACTATTCTTTACAAAAAAACTATTTGGGCATCCTAAAGAAAACCATATTTCTATGAATAATATGGAGCTAAGAAAAATTAGTGAAGAAGAGAAGAAGAACTTAATGGCACCTTTCTCTCTCAAGGAGATTAAAGAGGTGGTTTTGGGGATGAAGAAAAACAAGAGCCCTCGACCAGATGGGTTCCCTGCTGATTTCTATAAGGAGTTTTGGGACCTGGTCAAATGGGAAATTAAGGCATTAGTGGAAGAATTTGCCAAATGAAGGGTAAATATTTCTAGATTAAACTATGGTATCATTATCTTAGTGCCACAAATAGCAAATGCCAAACAAATACAGAAGTTTAGACCAATCTGTCTACTGAATGTGAGTTTAAAAATCATCACAAAAGTTTTGATGAATAGGTTGACCAAATGCGTGTCTCCTGTCATCTCCAAAACTCAAACTGCTTTTATCAAAGGAAGATAAAGTATGGAAGGGGTGGTGATTTTGCATGAAGCTCTAAATACTTCTCATACTAGAAAACAAGATGCATTGATCTTTAAAGTGGATTTTGAGAAAGCATATGACAAGATCAAGTGGCCTTTTGTGATACAAATGTTGAATCTCAAATGTTTCCCTGACAGGTGGTGTGAGTGGGTTATGGAAACAATGAGAGGGGGGCATGTGGGGGGTTAGAGGCAATGATGTGATTGGGCCATATTTTAGGACACCTAAAAGGCTCAGGAAGGGGATGCAGTGTCCCCCGTCCTATTTGACTTAGCTGCTGATGCACTAGCTGTTCTTATGAACAATGCCCTTGAAGATGATTTGGTTAAAGGGGTTTTGGGAGATGAAGAGAATAAGGGGGTTAACATGCTGCAGTATTTAGATGATACAATTTTCCTTCTCCAGAATGATATTGATAGTGTGAAAAAACGTAAGTTTATCCTGGGAGCCTTTGAAAAAATGTCAAGGCTCAAAATTAACTTTCATAAGAGTGAGCTGATGTTATTTGTAAAATCTCAGGAGAAGCAGGACATTTACTAGGAAATCCTTACTTGTAAAATGGGGATGATACCTATAAAATATTTAGGGATGCCAGTATCTTATTCCAGAATTATAAACACTCAATGGAAGTGTGTGACTGAGAAAATTGAAAAGAGGTGTAGCTGCTGGCAAAGGAAATTGCTTGGCTCTATTGCAAGGAGAATTACATTAGTCCAGGCCTGCCTAATAAATATACCTCTCTCTATAATGTCCTTCTATCCCATACCCAAAGCAGTGATCAAGAAAGTTGATTCATCAGACCTAGGTTAGTATGGCAAGAAGATGATAATATTAAAAAATATCATTTAGTGAATTGGAAAACCCTTTGTCTACCTAAATAGATAGGGCGCTTGGGGATCTTAAATTTGGAATTAATGAATATTTCCTTGCTAGCCAAATGGTTTTGGAAAATGGAAACAGAAAAGGGGATGTGGCAAGAAATAATTCATAGAAAATATGGAAGGGATGGGTGTCTCTCTAGGGCCACAAAAAAGCCTGAAGACTACCAGTTTTGGTCCAGTCTAATTGATGTCAATGAGACCTTCTACAGATTTGCTAAAAAATAATAGGGGGTGGAAAAACTACTTGGTTCTGGGAAGATTTATGGGTAGATGATAAAACTTTAAAGGAAGCATATCCTAGACTATATGATCTATGTTTTGATCATTAACATATCAGTGGCAGAAGCCATCCAGAAAGGTGGCAGGGGTTCAGGTTTAGAAGAAAACTATATGGGGATACTTTGAGATTGTGGAACAGCCTCAACAATAGATGTGAGAAATGAGGGGGGTGATATAATCTGGACCCTTATGGCTGATCAAAAATTTTCTGTCAAATCCTTATACAGAAGATTGGTAGTTGATAATATTAACTTCCCACAAAAATTCTTGTGGAAGGTTAAGGTCCCAGCTAAGATTAAGGCTTTTCTATTATTGGTTAACACAAAAGGTATACTTACTAGAGACTCCCTCTTAAAAAGAGGACGGAAAGGAGAAAAAACTATGTTTTCTGCGATAAAGACGAGTCGGTAGATCACTTATTCTTTACTTGCTCGGCGGCATCTTTGATGTGCAGCTTGATAAAATGCTCTTTTGGGTTGAAGGAAACTCCTTCATCAATTAGGGAATGCTTGGGGCGATGGATGGATAGGTTTAGGAAAGATATGATAAGAAACTAGTTTTAGTTGGGATTTCTTATTTTGGGCTCTTTCGAAATGCAGGAATGTGATAATCTTTGATAATAAGAAAATTATTGATCCTATGCCTCTGATCAAACTAATGAGCCATTGGATGATGGATTGATCAATTTTGCAGATAAAAGAGCATCAAAAAAGGCGCTGGAGCTGGGAGCAAAACTGCTAGAGCAAGTAGCAAATGAGATCTATGAAGCTTCGAAGGGGTGGACAATCAATGTGGCACGACTGGAGGGATGAAAAAGTCCTCCCCTTGCTAGAGCTGCCAACATCTTCATTTGTTTTCCTGCTTTTAGTAGTTTGTATTTTGGTGTCTGTGTTTACCGAAAAAGGATTTTGCCCCACTTTATAAATAAAACAAACCACTATAGCCACAAGGTACCACAAATGTTCACCCACCCACACACACACAAAGTCACACCACAAATAGTACATGAGGGTTCTGCTGAGGGCATAGCTCAACAAGCCCTGAAAGCGAAAACAAAGGCGGATGATCCACAATAGTACCTAAGAAGCTAATCTAGCCATGGTGGAGGAGGAGGAAGCGGCGACGCCAAGCGGAGAGCCATCAAGCGTAGGTCAGCGATGATGATGTTGATGACATCCCGGTCCTGAAGGCGGCTAGGCGGCCGCCAGAGCTGCAAGTACCCACACATTTTGTAAACAGCGTCAGTGGCACGTCGAAGAGGAACTCATTGGATGACAAGATCATTACGCACGGTCCATAACGTCCACAGAAGGACCCTAATGAGAAGCCACCTAATGTGGCGGCCCGAAGGGGGAGGGCCTGCACCTCAGTGAGGAGGTCGGGGAAGTTTGTGAAGGAAATATGCCCTAGAGGCAATAATAAGGTTGTTATTTGTATTTCCATATATCATGATAAATGTTTATTATTCATGCTAGAATTGTATTAACCGGAAACTTGATACATGTGTGAATACATAGACAAAAAAAGTGTCCCTAGCTAGTATGCTTCTACTAGACTAGCTCGTTAATCAAAGATGGTTAAGTTTCCTAACCATAGACATCTTGTTATTTGATGAACGGGATCACATCATTAGGAGAATGGCGTGATGGACAAGACCCATCCATCAGCTTAGCATAATGATCGTTAAGTTTTATTGCTATTCCTTTCTTCATGACTTATACATATTCCTTTGACTATGAGATTATGCAACTCCCGAATGCCGGTGGAATACCTTGTGTGCTATCAAACGTCACAACGTAACTGGGTGATTATAAAGATGCTCTACGGGTATCTCTGAAGGTGTTTGTTGGGTTGGCATATATTAAGATTAGGATTTGTCACTCCGAGTATCGGAGAGGTATCTCTGGGCCCTCTTGGTAATGCACATCATGATAAGCCTTGCAAGCAATGTGACTAATGAGTTAGTTACGGGATGATTTATTACAGAACGAGTAAAGAGACTTGCCAGTAACGAGATTGAAAGGCAAGTAACATACCGATGACAAAGGGAATGACGTATGTTGTCATTACAGTTTGACCGATAAAGATATTCATAGAATATGTAGGAACCGATATAAGCATCCAGGTTCCGCTATTGGTTATTGACCGGAGAGGTGTCTCGGTCATGTCTACATAGTTCTCGAACCCGTAGGGTCCGCACGCTTAACGTTCGATGACGATTTGTATTATGAGTTATGTGTTTTGGTGACCTAAGATTGTTCGGAGTCCCGGATGAGATTACGGACATGACGAGGAGTCTCGAAATGGTCGAGAGGTAAAGATTGATATATTGTACGATAGTATTCAGAGACTGGAAGTGTTTCGGAAAGTATCGTGTACGTACCGGAGTACCGGGGGGTTACCGGAACCCCCCCGGGGGGGAATATGGGCCATAGGGGAGAGGCAAGGCAGCCCACAAGAGGTGCCCCCCAGGGAAGGAGTATGAATTGGACAAGGGGAGGGGGCGGCGCCCCCTTTCCTTCTCCTCCTCCCTCTCCTTCCCCCTTTCCCCTTCCGGTAAAATGAAAAGGGGGTCCGAATTGGACTAGGGGTCCAGGTGGGACTCCTCCCACTTGGCACGCCCTAGGCTGGCCTCCTCCCCGCTCCCTCCTTTATATATAGGGGTGGGGGCACCCCTAAGGCACATCAATTGTTCTTAGCCGTGTGCGGTGCCACCTCCACCGTTTACTCCTCCAGTCATATTGTCGTAGTGCTTAGGCGAAGCACTGCGCGGATCACTTCACCATCACCGTCACCATGTCGTCGTGTTGAAGAAACTCTCACTCGACACTTTGCTAGATCAAGAGTCCGAGGGACGTCATAGAGCTGAACGTTTGAACTCGGAGGTGAATAACATTTGGGCGGTCATAGTCATACTGCTTACCACCAACATCTTATTTTGATTCGGCGGTATTGTTGGATGAAGCGGCCCGTACCAACCTTACATGACCACGTTCATGAGACCGGTTCCACCGACAGACATGCAACTTGTTTTGCATAAAGGTGGCTGGCAGGTGTCTGTTTCTCCAACTTTAGTTGAATCGAATTTGATGACGGCCGGTCCTTGTTGAAGGTTAAAAACAGCAAACTTGATGAAACATCCTAGTGGTTTTCATGCGTAGTAAGAACGGTTCTTACTAGAAGCTCGTAGCAGCCACGTAAAACTTGCAACAACAAAGTAGAGGACGTCTAACTTGTTTTTGCAGGGCATTTGTGATGTGATATGGTCAAGACATGATGTGATATACGTTATTGTATGAGATGATCATGTTTTGTAAAAGCTATCGGCAACTGGAAGGAGCCTTATGGTTGTCGCTTTATTGTATGAAATGCAATCGCCATGTAATTGCTTTACTTTATCACTTCGCGTTAGCATAGTTGTAGAAGCAATAGTTGGTGAGACGACAACGATGCTGCGATGGAGATCAAGGCGTCAAGCCGGTGACGATGGAGATCATGATAATGCTTTGGAGATGGAGATCAAAGGCACAAGATGATGATGGCCATATCATGTCACATATTTTGATTGCATATGATGTTTATCTTTTTATGCATCTTATTGTGCTTAGTACAGCGGTAGCATTATAAGATGATCCCTCACTAAAATTTCAAGGTATAAGTGTTCTCCATGAGTATGCACCGTTGCGACAGTTCGTCGTGTCGAGACACCACGTGATGATCGGGTGTGATAAGCTCTACGTTCACATACAATGGGTGCAAGACGGTTTTGCACATGCAGAATACTCGGGTTAAACTTGACGAGCCTAGCATGTACAGACATGGACTCGGAACACTGGAGACCGAAAGGTCGAACGTGAATCATATAGTAGATATGATCAACATAGAGATGTTCACCATTGAAAAGTACTCCACCTCACGTGATGATGGGACATGGTTTAGTTGATATGGATCACATGATCATTTAGATAACTCGAGGGATGTCTATCTAAGTGGGAGTTCTTAAGTAATATGATTAATTTAACTTAATTTATCATGAACTTAGTCCTGATAGTTTTTGCATATCTATGTTGTAGATCAACGGCCCGTGCTACCGTTCCCTTGAATTTTAATGCATTCCTAGAGAAAGCTAAGTTGAAGATGATGGTAGCAACTACACAGACTGGGTCCGTAACTTGAGGATTATCCTCATTGCTGCACAGAAGAATTATGTCCTTGATGCACCGCTAGGTGAAAAGCCTGCTGCAGGAGCAAATGCTGATGTTATGAATGTCTGGCAAGCTCTCTGATGACTACTCGATAGTTCAGTGTGCCATGATTTACGGCTTAGAATCGGGACATCAAAGATGTTTTGAACGTCATGGACCATATGAGATGTTCCAGGAGTTGAAGTTAACATTTCAAGCAAATGCCTGAGTTGAGAGATATGAAGTCTCCAACAAGTTCTATAGCTACAAGATGGAGGAGAACAGTTCTGTCAGTGAGCACATACTCAGAATGTCTGGGTACCATAACCACTTGACTCAGCTGGGAGTTAATCTTCCGGATGATAGTGTTATTGACAAAGTTCTTCAATCACTGCCACCAAGCTACAAAGGCTTCGTGATGAACTATAATATGCAAGGGATGGAAACGACTTTTCCCGAGCTCTTCGCAATGCTCAAAGCTGCGGAGGTAGAAATCAAGAAGGATCACCAAGTGTTGATGGTTAGCAAGACCACTAGTTTCAAGAAAAAGGGGGAACTTCAAGAAGAAAGGTAAGCAAGTTGCTACTCCCGGGAAGAAGCCCAAGTCTGGACCTAAGCCTGAAACTGAGTGCTTCTACTACAAAGGGACAGGACACTGGAAGCAGAACTGCCCCAAGTATTTGACGGATAAGAAGGATGTCAAAGTGAACAAAGGTATATTTGTTATACATGTTATTGATGTGTACCTTACTAATGCTCGTAGTAGCACCTGGGTATTTGATACTGGTTTTGTTGCTCATATTTGCAACTCGAAACAGGGGCTATGGATTAAACGAAGATTGGCTATGGACGAGGTGACAATGCGCGTCGGAAATGGTTCCAAGGTTGATGTGATCGCCGTCGGCATGCTACCTCTACATCTACCATCGGGATTAGTTTTAGACCTGAATAATTGTTATTTGGTGCCAGCGTTGAGCATGAACATTATATCTGGATCTTGTTTGATGTGAGATGGTTATTCACTTAAATCAGAGAATAATGGTTGTTCTATTTATATGAGTAATATCTTTTATGGTCATGCACCCTTGAAGAGTCACTACTAGGGAAAACCCTATACACAGAATCCTAGCAGCAGCGCGGCTCAAAAAGCAGCGATGTTACTAATTAGCAGTAGCGCGGGTGTGGAAAACCCGCTACTGACAAGTTCTTCGCAGTAGCGCGCTCGGCGTAACCCGCGCTGCTACAAATATGGACCGACAGTTCCCACCAAACTCCATTTAGCAGTAGCGTGGTGCCGCGAGCCGCGCTACTGCTATAGTAGTAGCAGTAGCGCGGTTTTTCTGAGATCGCTGCTGCTAATTTTCAAATCGGGCACACTTTTGGTCCCGGTTAGCAGTAGCACTTGTACCGAAAGCGCGCTGCTGCTACTTTCTTAGCAGCAGCGCGTTTTACGTCTCGCGCTACTGCTAATCCGCACCCACCACATTTTCCCCACCCACCCTCCCCCTCCCCCTCCTCTCCCTTTCCCCTACCTCTCCCACTCTCACTCTTCTTCTTCCTCAATACTTCTCCCCCATTACTCTCCCTCTTCTACCTACCTTTCTCTCTCTTCATTACTCCTACATAACTACACCACCTCCATTAATGCATCTCCTTTCTCTTTTTCCTTCCCCCTCCACTAGTTGAAGTTGTCTCCTCCCAAATTAGGTAGCTAGGTAGATGTAGTATTTAGTTAAGTGACCTATTTGCCCCCTAACTAGATCTATCTTTGTCAAGAATAGCTTTGTGCACTTTTGATCTCCCTACATCATCATCTCCATCGTGTGCTCGATCTTGAGATATAGGTGATTAAAAATTCATGCTTTTGCAAAATGGAAATATGTTTATGTGTGTGTGATAAGTTGATGGAAATTGTGTGTGTGGCATGAGTTGATGCCAAATTGTGCTTTTGAGTTGCCTATGTTTTGCCGAAATGTCGATTTATTTCCGTTTCGGCGAATTCCGAGCAAACTCTAGATCTATATATGTCCTATTTTTAAGGAAGGCCATGCCGAATTTTTGTATGACTTAATGCATGCACGCATTTTTATAATCAATTTGTTTATTATTACCGTGCAGAGTTGACGATGGTCGATGGAACGATGGTGGACAGGTGGTTGCGGTCGGCGGTGCAGGACATGAAAGAAAATAGCCGGACAGAGGTTTTATGTCCGTGTCGAAAATGCAAAGGAATAGTTTGGCTCGAACCCCATGACGATGGTCATGTCGAAGCGCACCTGCTCATGACTGATTTCATGGATGGCTATACTCGGTGGATAATTGAAGATGAGGATGACGATGTTGAGGATGCCGACGGGGCAGGCAATGATGACACGGGGAAAGACGAAGAGATGATCGATAATGGCGGCGGGGAAGAGGCCGGACATGGCGGCGGAGAAGGGGCCGAACATGGTGGCGGAGAAGGGGCCGAACATGGCAGCGGAGAGAACGACATGGACTCCACGCAGCAGAGTTCGTCGGTACTAAGTTCAATCGTGCGGGACCCTCATGTTCAAGCATTGCTTCGCAAGGAGAGGAGTACTGAGAGAGTTGCTTCTAGAGAGGAGGCTAAGCTGGAGCAACTGGTGGTAGACTCGAACACTCCATTGTATGATGGTTGCAATCCTGAGCTGACCCGCTTGAGTTTCACGCTCCAACTCCTAAAGACGAAGGCTAAAAACAAATGGACCGACACTAGCCTCGATGAGCATCTCAAGTACCCAAAGGATGTTATTCCCGCGGGTAATCTATGTCCTAGTAGTGTTGATGAGCCCAAGAAGATCGTGTGCCCTCTTGATCTGCCACACGTTAGATACCAGGCATGCATCAACGATTGCATAATTTATCAGAAGGAGCACACGGAAAAAACAAGTTGTCTGGTGTGCAATGCTTCTCGATACAAGAAGGCCGGGAAGAAATGTCACCAGAAAGTGGTATGGTACTTACCGATCACTCCCCGTCTCCAGAGGTATTTTGTAGATCCCAAGGAAGCAAAGCTAATGCGCTGGCACACGGAGAGGAAGAAGCCCGATGATGGAGATGATCCGAAGCTGAGACACGTCAAGGATGGAAGCCAGTGGAGAGCGTTGAACAGCTTCTATCGGTATTTTGAATGTGATGCAAGGAACATCGTGCTCGGCGCGTGTACCGATGGCATGAACCCGTTTGGCAACCAGAACACCAACCATAGCACATGGCCCATGTTTGTATGGATGTACAACCTCCCCCCTGGTTGTGCATGAAATCGAAGTACATTCACATGAGCATGCTTATTCAAGGGACGAAACAACCAGGAAATAATATTAATTTGTATCTGGGGCTACTTCAAGAGGAGTTAGACACGTTATGGAAAACACCGGCCAAGACATGGGACGCCAGCAAAGGCGAGTATTTCAACATGAGAGCCGCGCTGATCATGACAGTGCAGGACTATCTCGGTTACGGATATGTGGCAGGCCAGGTGTGCCATAGATATTGCGGATGCACGCGGTGCATGGATGATACGACGTCTTAGCAGCTAACGTCAAGGAAAGATGGCGGGTCTGGGAAAATCGTGTACATGGGGCATCGAAGATGGCTCGAAGAGGATGATCCGTGGAGAAACCGTGGAGATCTATTCAATGGTCACGCCGAGCATCGAGGACCTCCACGTAAGCGGAGCGGTGCCGAAATCGATGAGTTGTTGAAAAACTGGAAGGAGTGCCCCGCGCCGGGAAAGACGATGAGAAAGGCACCGGAGCCGCTGCTGAAGGTATGGAAGACGAGGTCTGTGTTCTGGGACTTGGAGTACTAGCACAAACTCGATACACCTCATTGCCTTGATCAAATGCATATCCGTAAGAATGTCCTTGAGAGCTTGCTCGCAACACTGATGAACATGCCGGATAAGACTAAGGATGGGCCGAATGCAAGAAAAGACTTGCAAGATTTGAAAATCAGGGAAGATCTGCACATGCCGCCTCGTAAAATGTCATACGAGACAGAGACGGAGACAGAGGCATAGGAGAAGAAGGGCAAGAAAATAAAGAAAGAGGATTATTGCCCCCCATATTGCTTCACCTTAAGTCAGGCTGAGATCCATCAATTCTTTAAATGCCTTACCGGAGTCAAAGTTAGTTCCGTTTACTATGGCAAGATAAACGGATATCTAGACACGGACAAGAAAAGGTTCAGCGGGATGAAGTCCCATGACTGTCATGTGATGATGACGCGGATACTACCTGTTGCCCTTAGAGGGATAATGGACAAGCACGTCCGTGACACGCTTATTGGTCTCTGCAACTTTTTCGACGTCATCTCTCGAAAGTCGATCAGTGTGAAGCAGCTCCGAAGGCTACAGGAAGAGATCGTTGTGATACTGAATGAGCTTGAGATGTACTTCCCACCCGCATTCTTTGACGTGATGGTGCATCTGTGTGTCCATATTGTGGATAACATAATAGACCTAGGGTCGTCACTCCTGCACAACATGATGTCGTTTGAGAGGATGAATGGGGTCATCAAAGGATTCATTCGTAACATGTCCCATCCGGATGGAAGCATCGTCTAGGGCTATGTGACACAAGATTGCATCTCTTTCTGTGAGAATTTTCTATATGGCGCAGACCAGCCGCCTGGTGTTAGTGTTGGTTTGCCCGTTAACAAGCACGATGGGAGGCTCGAAGGAGAAGGTCACTGCAACGGTCGCAGGGAACTGCACGTGGCATACTCAGATCGACGCAGCGACTTTGACAGAGCAAACTTGGTAGTGCTACAACACCTAGACGAGGTAGATCCTTTCGTGGCACTACACAAAGAAATTATCGCAAAGAAGTATCGTGACCGGGGGGGGTATGCAAGACGGACGCCGAAGTTACTAGAGAGCACAACTCCACTTTCCTGCATTGGTTCAAAGAGCATATTATTGCTAATCCCCCGGAGGAGGAGCTCTAAGGACGGATTGCTCATATACGCCTTAGCACATGGCCCCTCGCCCAACCTCATAACCTATCAGGCATATGATATCAACGGATACACGTTCTACATGGAGGCGAAAGATATGGACAGTGATGATCAGAACTCAGGGGTGACGATGGAATGCATGACCGGCAGCGACAACGGCGCAACTGAATGATTTTATGGAAGGGTCGAGGAGATCTGGGAGCTTGACTACTCTGGACTACACAACACGACGATGTTCCGTGTTAGATGGGCTAAGAATGTCGAAAGAGAAAACCGGATTTTCACTACCATGACTATACCCGACGCCAAGAGTGCTACCGTGAATGCTATCGCCAAAAACGAACCATGGGTACACGCTAAGCACGTGACACAATGCTTCTTCATAACCGACCCATGCAATCCCAGTCGTGTTGTCGTGAGGAGAGGCAAAAGGAACATCATTGGAATGGATGGAGTCGCCAACGAGGAAGACTATGATCAGTACGGCAACCCAATGAGGGAAGATGACGATGATGATGAAGTATACGTCAAAAGAAGAATCAATACTACATTACCTAAGAAAAATCATACTCCATGGAAAAGGCAAAGTCACAATGAGGGGCTCAATTATTCTTCGACGAACAAGAAGGGAAAGAAGCTGACTCAAAAACAAAAACGTCAGCGCTGAGGAATCGTATGTTATCGGTCAAATGATGTAATATATATATATATACATACATATATATATATACATACATATATATATATATATATATACGGTGGCGCTAAAGTGAGCGTGCGCGCAGAATGCTAATCCTATGCTCCGGCCAAGTCGTGCACCCGCTAAACCGATCAAACCAGTGACTTCCCTCCACTTGCTAGTAAAAGTCCATGTAAAAATAGTAACACAATTAAATTATTACCATCAACATGCAACTACGGTTCGCCTGGCCAGGTACTCCCTCCACTTGCTAGTAAACTCAGTGGTAAAAATGGTAACGGGATTATAATGGTTACCATCAGCATGCACATGTGCGCTCCCTAACATTCTACTAGTAAAATTCATAGTAAACATAGTAACAACAATAAAATCCTTACTGCTAGTAAAATGGTTACCCAAAAAGTAGCTAGATAGTAATTGCATTACTACTACCTATCGTAGGTTTACTACCTAACTGAACAAAGCTATTAGCTACTAGCTAGGTAGTAATTGATTTACCACTACCTTCTCATAGGTTTACTAGCAATTCGTAGGAACATCTGACCCAGTCCATTGATTTCATTACTACTATTTGTGTTATTGCATCCCATGTGAACCATTACTAGAATATCATCATGGATTTACGTTTGATTTCAGGTAAATATGCTTTGTAGTAATGTCCTTACTACTAAGTGTTCCACTTTTACGTTCAAACATGCATGGCTCCATGCGGGACGGGTGGAGGGGTGGTTGGCTTAATTAAGCGCACGCTATGGCCGGCGCGTAGGATAAATAAATTTATGCTCATGCTTAGTTTAGCAGTGCTATATATATATATATATATATATATATATATATATATATATATATATATATATATTCCTATTTTGTATACACACTTAGCCATTATTATGCATGGGTCCAATGATGTAATATATATGTTCCTATTTTGTATACATATTTAACCGTCAAATGATGCAATATATATCGCCTTCCCTTCGTTCATTGCTCTCGGGAAATAAAAGTGGGAGAAAATAAAGGAAAATAAAAAGGAAAACTGGCAGTAGCGATTTCCTTATAAAACAGCTACAGTCAAGCTAGCAGTAGCGATTTCCTTATAAAACCGCTACAGCTAGTGAAGGTAGTAGTAGCGTGTTTTATCTAAACCGACGCAGCTAGTGAAGGTAGTAGTAGCGCGTTTTATCTAAACCGCTACAGCTAGTGAAGGTAGTAGCAGCGCGTTTTGTCTAAACGCGCTACTGCTACGTCCACTTAACCCAAAATTCTCACTCTCCCTGCTTCATTCTGCCTCTTTCCCCCCCAAATCCCCACTCTCTCCCCCGTCGCACCGCCGCGCCCTCGCCCCCGACCCCGGCCGGCGCTCGCCCCCAACCTGGCCCCGGTGCTCGCCCCCGACCCGGCCCTCGCCCCCGACCCCGGCGCTCGGCCCCGACCCGGCGCTCGCCCCCGACCCGTCGGCCCTCGCCTCCCTCATCTGCTTCCTCCCTCCCAAACTCGGCCGTCGTCGGGCCTGCCTCCTCGCCCCTGCACCCTCTGTAAACCCCCCTCTCTCTGCTAGCTAGGGTTCTTCGGTTAATTTACTTAGGTTTTAGTTAGGGTAGTAGGTTAATTAGGTTATCTATTTAGTTATGAATTTAGCTAGGTTTTAAAATAGGACAGAAATTTAGGGTTAAGCAATTGTAGTTAAAAGAAAAGGCAGCATTTAAGCAATTGTCCAAGTCAACATCCCTTGTTAAAGCAAATTTAGGTAGGCTAAATTTATATGCAAATTTGAACTGGACATGTGATATGTGGATATGTCATGTTTGGAATTTGAACATGTCATTTGGACATGTGATGTTTTGGTTCAATTTTGGTAAATGGTCCGAGTGGCCTATGTTACGCCGGAATGTTGATTCATTTCCGTTCCGGTGAATTTCAGGCGCTCGATATGTCCATTTTTTAGCAAAGGTCATGCCGAAATTTGCCGTGAATAAAGGCATGATTTGTGCTATATTGTTGGCATATCGAGTGTTGGCACATAGATTTCTTTTTTATGTCATTTCTCATTTATTCATACTTTTAGAAATAAACAAGGACACTTAATCATAGGAAACATGTCGAACAACAAAGAAACTGGGCCTTCTGACCAAGATGCAGACGAGATGGATTATGAGGGTGAACAAGAGTACCTCGACTATTTGACTGCTAAACAAGGTTTGCAGGTCGGCCTCGATGATGGTACTGACGCCGACATCGACACCGACGGTGCCGGCACCGATGGCGGCGCCGAGACCGGCGGGGAAGGTACCGACGGGGAAGGTACCGGCGCCGATGCCGCTACCGAAAAGAGGAAGCATAAGAAGCAGAGGATACGAAAACCTAACGAACTAGGGATTGGACGACTTGTGATCACAAAGATGGCACCTGGCAAGTTTGAGCCATTAGAGCCGGAAGAACCTCGCAAGTGCTATGGGAACCAATTAGGATGCATCCTACGGGAATGCGCGAGCATCAACGACGATGACTTAAGGAGTAAAGAACATTTGACGCAGTTGCTCCTAACGAAGTTGCACAAGAGATTCAAGTTCCCCGACCGGGATGATAACATAGAACAACAGTGGGATGATCTGAAGATGAAAAAGATTAACAATCACGCCATGGGCATGTTTAGCAATGATTTGGCCTCCTGGAAAGGGAGGGTGAAACAAGCTATTGAGGCTGACGAACCCCTGTCCAAGATTCTGGAGGAAAATCCGACACTTACGGAAGAGGAGCTCGAAAAGTTCAAGGACACTTGCGCTACCGAGGCAGCCAAGGCTAAGGCTGTGAAATTCAAGAGCCTTCAGCAAAGGAACACGGGGAAGCATCGCCTCGAAAGCCGTGGCTACCTCGGTAAAAGGCCCATATGGGATAAGGAGGACGAGGAACATGAAGTCGCGGGTCTCCTAGACCCCTTAGCGAAGTTCACCAACCCCTTGGAGCGTGACTTCATCAGGGCCCGCTACAAGTGGGACAAGGAGAAAAAGGTTTTTTACACGGACCAGATCACGAGGAAATTGATTAGACTACTGGAGAAGCATCACCAGCTTCCAGCCGAAAGCCCTACTTCTCTGACGAGGCCCAAGTGGGACACCCCTCTCAACCGGGCCTTGAACAAACTTAAGGGACTCCCTTTGGGCCAGCGGCCGCAATATGGTCGTGTGCACGGCGCTGGAGATGGCGCCACGTGGAAGGTGTTTTACAATGAGGGCCTGGAGGCCAAGAAGTAGAAAAAGAAGTTTAGTCAGGCGGACATCGACACAAAGGTGAAGCTTGCGGTCGAGAAAAAAGCAGCTGAGGACGCGGAAAAAACAGCCGAGGAGAAAAATGAGTTGCTACAGCAGGCAGTGAATGCAGCTGTAACTGCCTGCAGAAATGATTTTTCTACTAACTTGGTTCCAGCTATCATCAACTGGATGAAGGAAAATCCAGACAAGACGGTACATGATTTCCCGATGCCCAGTTTCGTCGGGAGCAACTCCATGAACAACAACAACACCGCACCATCACTTGCTCACGCAACTGGGCCTCCTCTCGTGGTCGCTCCCGCTCATAGCAGCCCGTCCTCAGTCTCTGGCGCGCTAGGTGGGCCTTCGTCTTTGGCTGAGCTCGACGCCGTCACGGTAATTACATGTCGCACCAACATATATATATATAGTATATTCCATTTTCGTTGCCTTTCGGATGTTTTACACCACAAACATATGTGTTTGCAGGGCGAAGAAACCCCATGCACCATACTCTACTTGATCAAAGGCCAGAAGGTGGACGTTGGAAAGGGGATGATAATGAACCCCATGCAACCCACGTTCCACAACCAGCCGATCCCCGCTGGGCACTTCAGGGTTAACTTGTCCAGTGTGAAATCGGGGCACGAGCATTTGCCTCCTCCGGTATATCCCGTGGGAGAGGACGACGAGACCCCGCCACGGATTGGAAACTACAAGGGTTGGGTGCTGCTATGGCCGAAGAATCTTATTCGTCTGGAGCCGGCCGAGAGCACACAAATAACCACACATCAACAAGCATGTGCGGAGACCACCACCCCGCCTACGCACTTACCAGCTCCTATAGTGCCAAGTGAGAGCGGCGGACAACGTGATGAAGGGGGTGCAATAGTACTGGCTGATGTAATCAGTCCTGTAGAACAGAGAATGGATGATGAGACGGAGGTCGACCCTATGGGTTTCCTCAATACAAACGCATATGACTGTGACATAGATATGATGAGTCAACCATATGACGAATCGGGCTATCAGCATGCTAATGAGGATATGGATGATATGCCCGGGCAGGAAGGTCGTTGGAAGGATTGCAAAAAGTCTCTCTTCATGAATTCCTCACAGGACATGCCTGAAGATGTCGCCTCAACACAGGCTCAACTAGCCGGGGGTCGTACAGTGCTTAGCCCGGGAACCCTGGGGCAGGGGTTAAGGAAGGGTCTGGAAGGTGTGCCCAAGAAAAAGGAGAGGAAGAGATCGGGGAAGATAACTGCCTCCAAACAAGCCAGAGCACAAAGCAGCCAGAAGAAGCATTCTGAAGAGCGTGTACCCGTGAAAGGTGCAACCATGTTCCATCTCATGGGCGAGCCGATGCTACCGCCGAAACCGCTGGAGGCACTATCAGGGGATCTTAGGAGACTGCACGACCATGTGTTGTTGACTGAGAAAAGCCTACTAGCCTCAAAGGATCCAGGATATCCGACATACGCGGCTCGTGTGCCTGAGGGGAAGTGCTACGTTGACACATGGCCCGCGGAGGTGTTCTTCCTGCGGTTTGACCATATCTTTGAGATGTTTCTGACAAGGCGGCTCGATTTTACAATCGTCCGCCTTTTTGCGCTACATATGAGCTCCGTCATGAAGAGTGAAGAAGTCCCGCAAATTTGTGTGGCGGATCCGTACTACATGCACGAGTCTTTCTTGAGTCTCGGCGACTTTGAGCGTGAAACTGCTAGGGAGTACCTCCAAAACTTCATGGTACAGAATAAGGACCGGGAAATTGTCCTCGTGCCTTATCATCCAAAGTAAGTCAGTTCCGGACAACCCTTTTGTACATTTCAATCATTCCTTCTCTCTCATATGGGGAATAATTTGAGGTGTCTTTTCCCGGCAGCAATGGGTGCACCGTCCTTATCGTTCTTTACCCGCAAGTCTCCGACACCATGTATTTTGACCCTTCCAGAGACTACGAGAAAAAAGACTACACCCACATAATGAATATTCTAGATGATGCTCTCCAAGGCTTCAGCATTAGAGGTGGCCACATGCAGATCAGGAAACAAAGGAACAAGAAGATGGGTTTCGCGCATAAAACTAACTTCTCCTGCATCCATGTCCCAAAACCAAGCAAGAAGGATGGATTCTACATCGTCCATCTCATGATTCAGTTCAACACGGATCACCAAAAGCTTCGCATGAGAAGCAGAAATGATGATCATATCCACAAGTGGCTAGAATCTCATGGAGAAGCGGATTATAAACTTAGAGATGACTTCTTTCGCATCCAAAGCGACATTGCGACGATCATCATGAAAGAAGTCGTCGATGAGAAGGGGATGTTCCACCACGGCCCTATATCGCGAGCTGACGTCCGAACTCGCATAGGCATGCAACGTCTAGACCTCACGCCGTTCAAGAAGCTAGGGTCCATCCTCGATGATATGGAAGGATGGAACTTCTAGTGATTTATGATGCCGATGATGATGATATGTGTCGGTTGAACTTGTATACTTTTTGTAGCGATGAAACTTTGTGATGTCCATGGTCCCTGCCGAACTTGCGTAACGCTACTTTGTTAGTTTGCGTACGATGACCTGCGTACCTCTAGTTAATTAATTTGCGTACTGTATGTTGCATCTAGTTGCTAACCCTTTCTTTTTCGGTGTTGCTCTAGTATATTTTGTTGCATATATATGATTGTACATCCTCTTCATGAACATGCATCTCTAACAGGTACCTAGTTTCTTGATGGCGAGATGGAAGTGCTATGTCGTGTACAAAGGGAAGGTTCCGGGGGTGTACAACGAGTGGCATGAGTGTCAGGCGCAAGTGAATGGGTTCTCGGGCGCCAGCCATAAAGGCTTCAAAAGCAGACAAGAAGGAGAAGCTAGTTACTTGAGGTTCACGCTAGCGCGAGAGACGACTCGTAACCGCCACCTCATGTACTGCATAGTTCCGCTCTCACTCATAGTGATAGCTCTTCTCGCGTATACCTTTGTTTAGATGGATGACGTTGTAGTTGCAAGTATTCGAGACTTGCATGTATCGCTATTTTCGAGATGATGACAAGATACCACTTTGTGTTGGATGATGATTATGATGAGACTATTTGTATGTATATGCTATGATTACATTTGTGGTCTCGCAGGCATTTGTATGTGTATCATGATGACATTTGTATGTGCTAAAGATTCTTCTATAAAGCCTGTTCAAATACAAAACAAATATGCAGGAAAAAACAAAAACTACTAAAATTAGCAGTAGCGAGTGGAGAAAAGTTAGAGCAGCGCGGTAGTAGCAGTAGCGCGCACAGGAGAAGCGCGCTATAGCTATTAGCAGTAGCGAGCTCCATGAAGCACGCTGCTGCTACACTTGTATAGCAGTAGCGCTGGGTCGCACGCGCTACTGCTATGGTTTAGCTGTAGCGCCTTATTAGTAGCGCCGCCTCCCACGCTACTGATAACCCTAAAACCCGCGCTGCTGCTAGGCTTTTCCCTAGTAGTGCTTGCGAACCATGCCTCATGGACAAGATGACGAAAACTCTGTTCTCCAGAACAATGGAGCGATCCAATGACTTATTGAAAATAATACATACCGATGTATGCGGTCCGTTGAGTGTTGAGGCACGCGACGAGTATAATTATTTTCGGACCTTCACAGATGATTTGAGCAGATATGGGTATATCTACTTAATGAAACACAAGTCTGAAACATTTGAAAAGTTCAAAGAATTTCATAGAGAAGTGGAGAATCATCGTAAAAAGAAAATAAAGTTTCTACGATCTAATTGCGGAGGCGAATATTTGAGTTACGAGTTTGTCCTTCATTTAAAACAATGTGGAATAGTTTCACAACTCATGCCACCTGGAACACCACAGGGTAATGGTGTGTCCGAACGTCATAACCGTACTTTATTAGATATGGTGCAATCTATGATGTCTCTTACCGATTTAACATTATCGTTTTGGGGTTATGCATTAGAGACAGCTACATTCACGTTAAATAGGACACTGTCTAAATCTATTGAGACGACACCGTATGAACTGTGGTTTGGCAATAAACCTAAGTTGTCATTTCTTAAAGTTTGGGATTGCGACACTTATATCAAAAGGCTTCAGCCTGATAAGCTCAAACCCAAATCGAAGAAGTGCGTCTTCATAGGATACCCTAAGGAAATAATTGGGTACACCTTCTACCATAGATCCGAAGGCAAGGTCTTTGTTGCCAAGAATGGAACCTTTCTAGAGAAGGAGTTTCTCTTGAAAGAAGTGAATGGGAGGAAAGTAGAATTTGACGAGGTAATTGTACCTTCTCTCAATTTGGGAAGTAGCTCATTAGGAAATCCGTTCCCGTGATGCCTACACCAACTAGAGAGGAAGCTAATGATGATGATCATGAAACTTCAGATCAAGTTACTACGAAACCTCGTAGTTCAACTAGAACATGATCGACACAAGAGTGGTATGGTAATCCTGTTCTGGAAGTCATGTTACTAGACCATGGAGAACCTACGAACTATGAATAAGCTATGATTAGCCCAGATTCCAATAAATGGCTTGAGGCCATGAAATCTGAGATAGGATCCATGTATGAGAACAAAGTGTGGACTTTGGTGGCTTTTCCCGATGATCGGCGAGCCATAGAGAATAAATGGATCTTCAAGAAGAAGACTCACGCTGATGGTAATGTTACTATCTATAAAGCTTGACTTGTTGCAAAAGGTTTTCGACAAGTTCAAGGAGTTGACTACGATGAAACTTTCTCACCCGTAGTGATGCTTAAGTCTGTCCAAATCATGTTAGCAGTTGCCGCATTTTATGATTATGAAATCTGGCAAATGGACGTCAAAACTGCATTCCTTAATGGATTTCTGAAATAAGAGTTGTATATGATGCAACCAGAAGGTTTTGTCGATCCTAAAGGTGCTAACAAAGTGTGCAAGCTCCAGCGATCCATCTATGGACTGGTGCAAGCATCTCGGAGTTGGAATATACACTTTGATGAGGTCATCAAAGCATATGGTTTTATACAGACTTACAGTGAAGCCTGTATTTACAAAAGTGAGAAGGAGCTCTGTAGCATTTCTGATATTATATGTGGATGACATATTGTTGATTGGAAGTGATATAGAATTTCTAGATAGCATAAAAGGATACTTGAATAAGAATTTTTCACTGAAAGACCTCGGTGAAGCTGCTTACATATTGGGCATCAAGATCTATAGAGATAGATCAAGACGCTTAATTGGACTTTCACAAAGCACATACCTTGATAAAGTTTTGAAGAATTTCAAAATGGATCAGTCAAAGAAAGGGTTCTTGCCAGTGTTACAAGGTGTGAAGTGGAGTCAGACTCAATGTCCGACCACTGCAGAAGATAGAGAGAAAATCAAAGTCATTCCCTATGCCTCAGCCATAGGTTCTATCATGTATGCAATGTTGTGTACCAGACCTGATGTATGCCTTGCTATAACTTTAGTAGGGAGGTACCAAAGTAATCCAGGAGTGGATCACTAGACAGCGGTCAAGAACATCCTGAAATACCTGAAAAGGACTAAGGATATGTTTCTCATTTATGGAGGTGACAAAGAGCTCGTCGTAAATGGTTACATCGATGCTAGCTTTGACACTGATCCGGATGACTCAAAGTCACAAATCGGATACGTATTTATGTTGAATGGTGGAGCTGTGAGTTGGTGCAGTTCCAAGCAAAGCGTCATGGAGGGATCTACGTGTGAAGCGGTGTACATAGCTGCTTCAGAAGCAGCGAATGAAAGAGTCTGGATGAAGGAGTTCATATCCGATCTAGGTGTAATACCTAGTGCATCGGGTCTGCTACCTCTTGAGCACTTGCGTTGGTTTTCCCTTGAAGAGGAAAGGGTGATCCAGCAAAGTAGCGTAAGTATTTCCGTCAGTTTTTCAGAACCAAGGTATCAATCCAGTAGGAGGCCACGGACGAGTCCCTCGCACCTACACAAACAAATAAATCCTCGCAACCAACACGATAAGGGGTTGTCAATCCCTACACGGTCACTTACGAGAGTGAGATCTGATAGATATGATAAGATAATATTTTTGGTATTTTTATGATAAAGATGCGAAGTAAAATAAAAGGCAATAAAAATAACTAAGTGTTGGAAGATTAATATGATGGAAGATAGACCCGGGGGCCATAGGTTTCACTAGTGGCTTCTCTCAAGAGCATAAGTATTCACGGTGGGTAAATAAATTACTGTTGAGCAATTGACAGAATTGAGCATAGTTATGAGAATATCTAGGTATGATCATGTATATAGGCATCACGTCTAAGACAAGTAGACCGACTCCTGCCTGCCTCTACTATTATTACTCCACACATCGACCGCTATCCAGCATGCATCTAGAGTATTAAGTTCAAGAGAACAGAGTAACGCTTTAAGCAAGATGACATGATGTAGAGGGATAAACTCATGCAATATGATATAAACACCATCTTGTTATCCTCGATGGCAACAATACAATATGTGCCTTGCTGCCCCTACTGTCACTGGGAAAGGACACCGCAACATTGAACCCAAAGCTAAGCACTTCTCCCATTGCAAGAAAGATCAATCTAGTAGGCCAAACCAAACTGATAACTCGAAGAGACTTGCAAAGATAACCAATCATACATAAAAGAATTCAGAGAAGATTAAATATTGTTCATAGATAAACTTGATCATAAACCCACAATTCATCGATCTCAACAGACACACCGCAAAAGAAGATTACATCGAATAGATCTTCACAAGAAAAGGGGAGAACTTTGTATTGAGATCCAAAAAGAGAGAAGAAGCCATCTAGCTAATAACTATGGACCCGTAGGTCTGAGGTAAACTACTCACACTTCATTGGAGAGGCTATGGTGTTGATGTAGAAGCCCTCCATGATCGATGCCCCCTCCGGCGGAGCTCCGGAACAGGCCCCAAGATGGGATCTCGTGGATACAGAAAGTTACGGCGGTGGAATTAGGGTTTTGGCTCCGTAACTGGTAGTTTGGGCGTACGTAGGTATATATAGGAGGAAGGAGTACGTCGGTGGAGCAACAGGGGGCCCACGAGGGTGGAGGGCGCACCTGGGGGGTAAGCGCGCCCCCCTACCGCGTGGCCTCCTGGTTGATGTCTTGACGTATGGTCCAAGTCCTCTGGATCATGTTCGTTCCGAAAATCACGTTCCCGAAGGTTTCATTCCGTTTGGACTCTGTATGATATTCTTTTTCTGTGAAACCCTAAAATAGGCAAAAAAATAGCAATTCTGGGTTGGGCCTCCGGTTAATAGGTTAGTCCCAAAAATAATATAAAAGTGTATAATAAAGCCCAATAATGTCCAAAACAAAATATAATATAGCATGGAACAATCAAAAATTATAGATACGTTGGAGACGTATCAGGGTCCAATGAAAATCTTTTGTGAAAATACTGGAGCAATTGCCTTAGCGAAGGAATCCAGATTTCACAAAAGAACCAAACACATCAAGAGACGCTTCAACTCCATCCTTGATCAAGTCAAGGAGAGAGACATAGAGATTTGCAAAATACATACGATCTGAATGTGGCAGACCTGTTGACTAAGCCTCTTCCACGAGCAAAACATGATCAGCGCCAAGACTGTTAGAATCATTACAATGTAATCTAGATTATTGACTCTAGTGCAAGTGGGAGACTGAAGGAAATATGCCCTAGAGGCAATAATAAAGTTGTTATTTATACTTCCTTATATCATGAAAAATGTTTATTATTCATGCTAGAATTATATTAACCGGAAACTTGATACATGTGTGAATACATAGACAAAACAAAGTGTCCCTGGTATATATGCCTCTACTAGACTAGCTCGTTAATCAAAGATGGTTAAGTTTCCTAACCATAGACATGTGTTGTCATTTGGTGAATGGGATCACATCATTAGGAGAATGATGTGATGGACAAGACCCATCCGTTAGCTTAGCATAATGATCATTAAGTTTTATTGTTATTGCTTTCTTCATGACTTATACATATTCCTTTGACTATGAGATTATGCAACTCCCGAATGCCGGAGGAATGCCTTGTGTGCTATCAAATGTCACAACGTAACTGGGTGATTATAAAGATGCTCTACAGGTATCTCCGAAGGTGTTTGTTGGGTTGGCATAGATCAAGATTAGGATTTGTCACTCCGAGTATCGGAGAGGTATCCCTAGGCCCTCTCGGTAATGCACATCATGATAATCCTTGCAAGCAATGTGACTAATGAGTTAGTTACGGGATGATGCATTGCGAAACAAGTAAAGATACTTGCTGGTAACGAGATTGAACTAGGTACGAAGATACCGACAACTGAATCTCGGGCAAGTAACATACCGATGACAAAGGGAATGACGTATGTTGTCATTATGGTTTGACCGATAAAGATCTTCGTAGAATATGTAGGAACCTATGTGAGCATCGAGGTTCCGCTATTAGTTATTGACCGGAGAGGTGTCTCGGTCATGTCTACATAGTTCTAGAACCCGTAGGGTCCGCATGCTTAACGTTCGATGATGATTTGTATTATGAGTTATGTGTTTTGGTGACCGAAGATTGTTTGGAGTCCCGGATGAGATCACAGACATGACGAGGAGTCTCGAAATGATCGAGAGGTAAAGATTCATATATTGGACGATAGTATTCGGACACCAGAAGTGTTTCGGAAAGTATCGGGTACGTATCGGAGTACCGGGGGGTTACCAGAACACCCCCCCCCCCCGGGGGGGGGATATGGGCCATAGGCCAGAGGCAAGGGAGCCCAGAAGAGGTGACGCCTCCCCCTCCCAGGGAAGGACTCCGAATTGTACAAGGGGAGGGGGCGGCGCCCCCCTTTCCTTCTCCTCCTCCCTCTCCTTCCCCCTTTCCCGTTCCGGTAAAAGGAAAAGGGGGGTCCGAATTGGACTAGGGGTCCAAGTGGAACTCCTCCCACTTGGTGCGCCCTAGCCGGACTCCTCCCCTCTCCCTCCTTTATATACGGGGGCGAGGGGCACCTCTAAGGCACATCAAGTGTTCTTGTCCATGTGCGGTGCCCCCCTCCACCGTTTACTCCTCAGTCATATTATCGTGGTGCTTAGGCCAAGCCCTGCGTGGATCACTTCATCATCACCGTCACCACGCCTTCGTGCTGACGAAATTCTCCCTCGACACTTTGTTGGATCAAGAGTTAGAGGGACGTCATCGAGCTGAACGTGTGCAGAACTCAGAGGTGTCGTACGTTCGGTGCTTGATCGGTTGAATCGAGAAGACGTTCGACTACATCAACCGTGTTAAGCTAACGCTTCCGCTTTCGGTCTACGAGGGTACGTGGACACACTCTCCCCTTCTCGTTGCTATGCATCTCCTAGATGGATCTTGCATGATCATAGGAATTTTTTTTGAAATTGCATGCTACGTTCCCCAACAGTTGGCGTTACACCAGTTGTCACCAATAGCCTCACGGAGGCATCCCCAAAGGAACTGGGCGTAAACACACGAGAAGAAAATGTGATTCGAGGTTTCCTCAGTCCCACATAGGGGGCAAATCCCGTCGCCCGGGCCTTGCCGTTTCAACACCTCCACGTCGGAGGGGAGCCGGCCGCGGATCCATTGCCACAAGAAAATTCTGATCTTTAGGGGAAGACGGATAGCCCAGACCATCTCAAGGACTGCCGGGCCAGGGGTGGGAGCAATCACCTGATATAGGGATTTAGTTGAGAACCTTCCTGAGGGTTCGAGGCGCCAAGACAGGCGGTCGTTGGGCTGTGTCAAATCCGGCTCATGGAGAGCAACGGCGCCCAGAAGCTCATGCCAGGCAGCGACTTCCGGGGGCCCGAATGGCCTCCGAAAAACGAGACACCCTAAGTCAATAAGGGACGTCTCAACAGAAATCCTAGGCTCCACCGCAATGGAGAAAAGATCCGGGAACCTGGCAGGGAAGGGGGAGTCCCCAGCCCAGCGGTCGAACCAAAACAGCGTGGTCGTCCCAGAGCCAACCGAAATGGAGGTCCCGATGCGGAGGACCGGGAGCAGCTGGATGACGGACTGCCAGAACTGGGAACCACCCGATCGGATGCAGAAGGCGAGGGGTTGGCCGTGCAAATATTTGCTCCAGATGATTTGCAACCACAAACCACCCTCGCCATTCACAATGCACCAGAGCCACCTCGTGAGGAGAGTCAGGTTCATACGCTTGGAGGACATGATGCCGAGTCCGCCTTGGTCCCTAGGTTTGCAGATGTTGGTCCAGCGGACCATATGGTATTTCTGCTTGTCACCCTCGCCGGCTCAGTAGAAACGTGCCTGGACAAAACCAATCTCATGACGCAGCGTTTCGGACAGGCTGTAGAAACTCATGATGAACAAAAGGAGGCTGGACAGAGACGAGTTGATGAGGATCGTCCTGGCCGCCTTAGACAGCCAGCGGCCCTGCCAGGGCTCGATACGGTGCTGGAGCTTGAGAACCGAGGGCCTCAGATCTGCCACAGATAGGTGGGAGTCGCTAGTGCAGGGGATGCCCCCCCCCCCCCCCCCCCCCCCTGTTCTTCTGTTTAGTAGGCTTTGGATGATTGTATCAAGACTATGTTGTGTTCTGGTGTGTGCCACCCAGCTTGCTCTGGAACTGTGGGTGGAGCTGCTGGAGGGGGGACATGCTAGTGCGTCGCTGAATGTTTTTTAGTTCCAGTAGTCTGTACCTGAACTGCTTTGGTTTTCTCTAATGAAAATCGGAAGGGGAGAGCCCTTCTTTTATCAAAAAAAAAAAGAAAGAAAACCATGCTCAAACGCTTTGATCACATTCAACATACTTGTCTTGCACACTAGAGGGTGTGAGACTAGTGTAAAGCCATTTCCTCTGATACTCTTCATTTTGTTTGGGAGTTTCATCCCTGATGAAACATTATCTCTACACTTCTACAGGGCTTCTAACTTCAGTCATTTTACTGTACATATAGTACAGAGGCTCAGAACAAGCATAAGATGGCGCTAACGTCGACACGGATGGTAGTAGTACGGCACATGGATCTGATTCCACCGGCTAAGGAGAGAGAGGTGATTTATACAGGAAACATCTTCAGGTAGAGAGGGCTTCCACTCTCTCTCTCTCTCTCTCTCTCTCTCCCTCCCTCCCTCCCTCCCTCTCTCTCTCATGACCCTATCCGCAACAGTGGAATCAGTGCCATTTGCAATTCTCTGTCGTCTCTCAAGATTTCAATGTTCGCCATGTTTTATGTCCTTACCAAATGCGCAAGCATTCGCCGCGCCATGATCCGACGGTGCATATCTTCAGCACATGCTGTGCAAATGAGGCGTAGAACAGTAGCAGTTGATATGCTGCAACGTACTCCCTCCGTTCCAAATTACTCGTCGCAGAAATGGATGTATCTAGAACTAAAATACATCTAGATACATCCATACCTGCGACAAGTAATTCGGAACGGAGGTAGTATCTATTCTTCTCGATTCTCCGATATGGTGCAACCCTACAGGGCAAGCAGATGGCAATGGAGAATATTTGAATAGATATGTATCCTTTATCCTCAGTTTTCCCACCGGGCACTGCCGACTAATGTACAACTTTGCATCTTGGGAAGGTTCCAGCATGATTTCGATCAGTTCCTGGCTCCTCAGACCTTCAAAGGGCAGCACTCTTTTGATCATAAATGCATATCTGACGCCAAGGCACCTAGAGAGGCGAGACGAAATGCTGAGAGAAAATATAAGAATATCTTTCAGTAGGAATGAAGAATCACAATAAGCTAGATAGTGAAAAAACCATGATACTATCAAATGTTTTTATTATTTGAGCCTGTGATATCATCAGGCACATCAATTACAATGTCGACTGAGCTTCATGTACAATTCTCACTAGAGTAAAGGCGGCCACATTCTAAAGGCGAAACCTTATCCTCAGGAGACCTCCTACAGCACCCAACGTGTCTACATTACATGAAATATTTACACAAAACACAAATAATATATTGTACAGTTTACCCTCAGCTAAAGGGTTAGATAGATTCCACAGGATATCGCTCCTGTGGATATCTTGATAAGATGATAGCTCCATCAACTTGAAGAATGTCACCATAGGCTGAGTTGGATGTGCCAATCACAAATTGACAGGTTCCCCTTGAATCAGCATGTAGGTTAACACCATAATACTCGAGATGATCTGCCACACTTCTCCCGTAGACCGATCTATTCAAGCAAGAACAAAGCTTAAGCAAAACAGGAGGGGCATACTTTTACAACAAATGTGAGAGGCATGTCAATACCTGCTGCAGGTTGGGTCCTCGCCTGAACAATCACAGACTGTCTCATTCCTTGTAACCACATTTCCTACTATGGTCTCACGAAGCCAAACCTGAAGACAGATAAATGTGCAACAAACGTATAACTTAGAAACTACTCCCTCCGTTCCAAATTACTCGTCGCAGAAATGGATGTATCTAGAACTAAAATACATCTAGATACATCCATACCTGCGACAAGTAATTCGGAACGGAGGGAGTATAACTTAACAAACTCTATCTACAAGACCATCAATTTACTGCGGAATTCTTTTCAAGTAACAGCATTGACCTCTCTTGCAAAGTGGTGATATGTCCATTCGCCTAGGTAATAAAAGTATGGTGGCAAATGTGGAACAATGTCATTTTCATGGGTCACGCGGATTGTTCTTGGAACCTGCTCGTTGAAGTATTCAGCAAAAGCAGGATTGCCTACCCGAGGCTGTCCAAAAGTTATGAGCTGAACTTTGTGTGACCCCCATTTAACCTGGAAAACAGAAGGCGAGAAATAAGTTGACTGAATCTCATATACCTAATATAATAGACAGGGTTTTATTGTGAAAAAAAAGGATAGCTTCATCCTTGCTTTGTTGGATTTACATTCAATGTGAAAACTCATGACCCACATTGGACATATGAAATAGTTTAGATCAAAATCGGAATTTAGCTGTTTATGGCATGGTTTGAATTAAACTGCATGTACTTCCATAACATCCCACAGAAAGTACGCAGAATTGAGGATACATGTCCAAGTAACACACGAAGACACAGATTGCTCAAAGGTACTTACAGAGAGATCAAGGGCACAAAATGAAGCTAAAGCCCCTCCCATAGAGTGACCTACAACATTTATGGGTAGTCTTCCATATGTCTTCCATGCCCACTGAACAGATTTCAGGATCTCATGCCGGAGAGTTGTATTATAATATGCAGAATAAAATCCATGGTGGACCTGCAGTATGAGAAAGAAAACATAAGGTGAACAAGTGATGTCAAACTCATTTATATTTCGTAAGAAAATAATAGTACATTGATCGGTGGAGATAGGAGAGATACCATTGCATCTGGCATGCCTGGATAAGTTACATCTAGCTGCTTCCAGAAGAGATCTTCAATCCAATTTGAGGCACTTCAAAAGTAAATTTTGATGTTGGAATGAATGGTTATTAGCAATATATTATGTATTATATTTTAAAGTAAACACTGTTATGTCTAGAAACTATTCGCTAGAACAGGCACAGATGAAAGATGTGCCCACATGGTATAAAATTTGGTAGGCAGTAAGTTATGTAACATAACCAGCAATTATTTGTACCTGTGTTCTTGGGTGCCTCTAAAAGCAATTATTATGGATCGTGGATCAGGGGCAACTCCAACAAAAGCCTGCTCAAAAGTATTACTTTTATATATGAGCATAATTGTCATTTAAAACTGCATGCAAGAAGATCATGAGAAGCCGTGAACACAAAAATAACGAACCTGTAGACATTTCTCTACATCTACAATGATCTCTATCATCTCAAAACCCTGTGTCAATAATCAAACAAAGAACGTAGTTATGGCCAGTTTGTACAGGCAGCATAAGAAGCCAAGTCTGGTTTCTGTCTCATGGGTTGTACCTTCGTGTGACCTTCACACCTTGGACAAGTCCATGTCAAAAGTGAGGTTAGGTCGGATGTATACACCTGGAATTCATTTAGGCAAGCCAGGTCATAAAAAGATTTTTTGAGTCACGCAAGGATATTCCCATCACAGAACTTCTCTGGCTAGGAGTTTGAGGAACTAAGTTCTTAAACAAATTATGTGCTAGTATATATGGTTCAAAGAGGAACTTACAGCAGATGCATATTCAACAAGAATATGAGCAAGAGTACTATTGTAAGAGTAACCACCATCAGATTGCTTCCTCCTGAGCTCTGCATTGCACAAAGAAAGTGTAAACAACTTGATGCTACATTATGCAAAACAATGAAGGGCTTTGTGATGTCCAGCAACGATAGCAGTTCAAGGAATCTACATATCAGATATTAGTGTTCGGTTTTGTGATGTCCAGCAACATTTTCCAGTCTCGGCAAGGATAAGGTAGCCCACTGATCTCACCTTTCATGCATGGTTGTTCTCTATGAGATTTGCACATCTCCAAGCAAAGGCGCTGGAATTATATGTAGTTAGTATTATATCAAGGGGTGCATCGCTTCCTACATCACTGTATTGCTTGGTGGCACGACAGTAAGCAAGTGAAATATGCCAAGCAAACATCTGAACTTGAGAACGCATGAAGCATCTGAACTTTACTGTCCCCAACCAAATTTCCCACAGATTAGACGAAATCTGTTGCTCTAGCAGTCCCCGCACTAGAGTTTTGATCTCCCCTTAGCATACCACTCATCAACTCCTGCCCAATTAACTTTAAATTTCGCTAAATCACTTCTATCTTGTCCCCTTCTCGCATTGCTCCCAGCACAGCCGGTGGAACTAATAACTCCTGAATCTCGCTCGATTTTTCCTCAACCCCAACCACAAATCCGGCGGAACCAGCTACAATCATGGCACGGAACCACGCACACAGGGCACGCGTGACAATGAAGCGTTTCATCTACGGAAGCAAGATGAGACAGGGGGAAAAGTCAAGAGATCGTCACCTCCTCCTTCCACCGCCGCCGTTGCTGCGTCCGCGGGAGAGAACACGAGAAGAAAAAGTCCCGTGAGGGCCAGCAGCACCACCGCCGCGCTCGCCGCCCGCCTTAGCGGCGCCATGGCCGACGTCTGTTTCTTTCCCTCTCTCAGCAGCACCAAACGGAGACGTGTGATGAGCAAGGAAGAGGACGGGAAAGTAGGAGCAAAAATTAGAACTTTTCTTATGAGGGTTGTTATTACGTGAAACTGCGAAACGGTTGACGGGGACTCGGACCCGTTTTCGTTTTACACCTCGGAGCACTGGCACTAGAGCGTGTTTGGTAGCTTGCATGGAGGCCAATCAGAAAAAAAAAATGTTTGATTCCCTGTGTTCATTGTTTTTTCTTACGAGTCCCTGTTTTCATTGTTAGACCTGCATCCTACGAAACTTTAAGCAGCTCTCAGCCAGGCCCAGTAGGAACGTCTAAATCAGCAGTTTTTTCAAAGCCAGGCACATGGGCGGCGGCGGCTATACGGGAGAAGCCACGCTCGACAAGTCGCATTGCTTCCCGAAGCGTCGGCAATAATTATCCCCACCTTCCCTCACCGCTCTCCCTCCCCTCCCTCCCCTCTCCTACTCTCACAGGTGGTGGCGGTGTTCACCGGATCGGAGAATAGCAAGGCGACCACCGGCATCCGCAACAATACCCGCAACACTTTGGCAATGGCGATAAGCACTATTTTGACCTCCTCACTTACTATTTTTCATTCGACCCGCGTTCTAGGAAAATGGGGAATCGGGGTAAATAACCATAGGACTGATCATAACATCATCATGAGTTTCTAGTGGCAATGGATTTTAGGGTTCCAGTCCGGATTGAATACAAGGGGAATGGGGATTAGGAGTTAATCTTATACAATAGTTTTTAATCTTAGCCCTGGCGACCCTGGAGGCGGTTGGAGCGGCGGGTGCCCTTGGCCTTGTTTTTGTCCTCTGGCTAGACCATCATCTTGTCGTCCTCGGTGGAGTCCAAATCGATTGGCAAAGCACGGTGGCCTGGCTCCGGTGCCCTAACAACCATCTCCATCGCTTCTTCTTCCTCCTCCACTTTTGTGTTGTTCAAAATGCCATAAACTTTGTGCTCTTCATAACGTAGATCCAGACAGAGAACAATGACAAGGAGGTGGTGCCTCCCATAGACAAGGGCAAGGAGGTGGTGCCGCTCTTGGAGGTTGTGCCAGCCACGCCCGAGGAGATGCTGCCCACAGACGATGATGTGGTGTCGGAGGAGCGCCCAAGTGGCAAGCGCCGGAACTACGAGCAGTACCATGAGGAAGGTGGGCCAACTCACATTCTGCAAGACGATCCTTGTGCCGAAGCTCGAGTGCATACCAATGCCTCTAGACTTCACCAAGCACTTCCTAGCCGTGGCGATGGAGTTCGAGCTGAAGACGAACAACAGCTGCTCATGGAGGGTCACTGTGAGGCTGATGAATGGCAGGATCACCCTCGATCATGATTGGGCCACCTTCATTGTCGTCCATCAAATCAAGATCGGGTATGTGGTGGCCTTCAAGTTACTGACTCTCTACGCACTCAAGGTCATCGTCTCCAACGACGACGGCATTGAAGTGGTGACCAAGTGTGGAAGGCACGATGACGCCTTCGCCGTGAATGTCTAGGACAGCTCTCCGTTGCTCCAGCTGGTTTAGTATCGACTATATCGTACTACTTTGCTTGAAAACTGCTATGTTTAAGTGTGGTACTATGTTAAAAACTATTTGCTATGGTTTAGAACTGTGTTAATATGTTATCTCTTGTGTGTCTTTTGGGTTGTTCTACACGCCCCTGTGTGCTAGTAACCTCACCACCTCGCCGAAGAGGTTACCAGACAACAAGTGTTGCATGAAACCAAACACCATGCCTTGTATTTCAGCCTAAACAAGCGGGCAACCAAATAGGCCACCTTTCATTATGCCTCACACGGGCTAGAGGGTATGCACGCAAACAAAGAACACGGGGATGTTGGTTTTTTACATGTTTCCCCTCAACCAGGCCTGACTGGGTAAAGCATGCAATGCAGGCAAAAGTTGCTACGAGAACCAAACACGTCCTAGGTAAGTAGATGATACCTCGCGCCATTGCTGCGGGAATTTGTACTGATGTACATGAGTTGGATCTATGGAGTAGGTAAATAGTGAAACCATGTAATGAGATATATAAATGCATGTCTATTTGAACCCTTGATAGGATGATATGAAAAGTCAGAGAAAATTGTGTTTTGGTTGATAAATGCATTGGTAATGTACTAATATATTGCAAAATATCATTGATTGTATTAAGCTTGATTAATGATAAATATTCATACCTTGGTAGTTTTGTATTGAGTAAGAACTTGCTTAAAAAAAATCAAGATTGCCACCTTAATCACTGTTTATTGTTGGAGGAGTGAACATTACCGGGTGCACCATGCTAACAATTCAGTAAAGCTCCCACTTTTCCTAGTGTCGATTTGAAAATAAGTGTTGTTCCAATACCACATTGAGTGAATGGTCCAAGGTGCATGCAACATATTGTGCAAATCCACAGAAATATATAAAATTGAAAAGAGATAGATCAGATCATATCAAAAGGAAGCACCAGATTGAAAGAGTAAAATACCGGTCTACGCTTTTGCATATTTACATGTTAGATGACACATATATGACAAGCTAGTAGATCATCAGAAGATAGCAACACAAAAAGCATCGGATAAATGATGAGAAATCGACGGACAAATAAACAGCTAGAGAGATGATCTGATATGCAGGCTAGAGAGAGAGAGAGAGATGGCCTGCAGGCTGATTTCATCAATAGAAGGTGAGTGAATATTTCTAATGCCGGTGATTGATTGACTACAAATAGAGGTACTCCATAAGTATAGGTCAACATGTTGGAATTTAATCAACAGTCAAATCACATGAACATCATCGTCTAGGGAGGCTTGCTACCCATCTGCAGAAGTTTAGTTACACAAAAAGGCAGAGTCGAGAGCTATCGAAGGCGGGGGCACCGACGTGAAAGAAATATGCCCTAGAGGCAATAATAAATTTGTTATTTTATATTTCCTTATCCATGATAAAGATTTATTATTCATGCTCGAATTGTATTGATCGGAAACTTAAATACATGTGTGAATACATAAACAAATACCGTGTCCCTAGTAAGCCTCTACTAGACTAGCTCGTTGATCAAAGATGGTTAAGATTTCTTAACCATAGACATGTGTTGTCATTTGATAACGGGGTCACATCATTAGGAGAATGATGTGATGGACAAGACCCATCCGTTAGCTTAGTGTATTGATTGTTCAGTTTATTGCTATTGCTTTCATAATGTCGAATGCATATTCCTTCGACTATGAGATTATGCAACTCTCGGATACCGGAGGAATACCTTGTGTGCTATCAAACGTCACAACATAGCTGGGTGATCATAAAGATGCTCTACAGGTATCTCTGAAGGTGTTTGTTGAGTTAGCATAGATCGAGATTAGGATTTGTCACTCCGAGTATCGGAGAGGTATCTCTGAGCCCTCTCGGTAATACACATCATAAGAAGCCTTGCAAGCAAAGTGACTAATGAGTTAGTTACAAGATGATGTATTACGAAACGAGTAAAGAGACTTGCCGATAACGAGATTGAAATAGGTATGAAGATACCGACAATCGAATCTCGGGCAAGTAGCAAACTGATAGACAAAGGGAATTACGTATGTTGTCATAAGGTTCGACCGGTAAAGATCTTCTTAGAATATGTAGGAGCCAATATGTGCATCGAGGTTCCGCTATTGTGTAGGATCGAAAGTGGGTCTAGAGGGTGGGGTGATTAGACAACTTGACCAACTAAAGATTTAACCTTTTCCCAATTTTAGTTGTGGGCAGATTTTAGCAACTTAGCACAAGTCAAGCAATCAACCTACACATGCAATTCTAAGAGTGTAGCAACGGAAAGTAAAACATTGCATAAAGGTAAAGGAAAGGGTTTGGAGAGTGCAAACGCAATGATGACACGGAGATTTTTGGCGTGGTTCCGATAGGTGGTGCTATCGTACATTCACGTTGATGGAGACTTCAACCCACGAAGGGTAACGATTGCGCGAGTCAACAGAGGGATCCACCCACGAAGGGTCCATGAAGAAGCAACCTTGTATATCCCACCATGGCAATCGCCCACAAAGGACTTGCCTCACTTGGGTAGATCTTCACGAAGTAGGCGATCTCCTTGCCCTTACAAACTTCTTGGTTCAACTCCACAATCTTGTCGGAGGCTCCCAAGCGACACCTAACCAATCTAGGAGACACCACTCTCCAAAAAGTAATAGATTGTGCGTTGATCATGAACTCCCTGCTCATGTGCTTCAAATGATAGTCTCCCCAACACTCAACTCTCTCACATAGATTTGTATATGGTGGAAAGATGATTTGAGTGGAAAGCAACTTGGCGAAGGCTAGAAATCAAGATTCTTGTGGTTGGATTGAAATGTCTTGATCTCAACACATGAGTAGGTGGTTCTTTCTCAGAAAATGTAGGCTAGAAGTGTAGGCACATTCTGATGTCTCTCTCTCAAATGGAGAAGGCCTCCACACAAAATCCAACTGTTACACACGTTTGACCCAACTCGGCCAGACCGAATAGAAGAACTCGGTGCGATCGATTTAGTTCAAAATGTGAACGTTAGGAATCTTGGTGGGACTGACTGGAACAACTCGGTCGGATCGATGTTCTAGGGTTAGGGAAAACCTCATCTCGGTGAAGCCAATTGCTTGAACTCGATGAGACCGATTTCAGAAAAGAGCAAACAGAGAGTTGGTCAAGCAAACTCGGTGGGACCGATTGCACATTTCGGTGAGACTGAAATAATTACAACGGGCAATAGAGAGTTTGCAGGCCCATCTCGGTGAGACCGAGATCCATATTAGGGTTTCTGGCAGTGGCTATGTCAAGTGAACTCGGTGGCGCCGGATAGATCAAATCGGTGGGGCCGAGTTTGACTTTGAGTTTTGGACATATTTGGAAATGAGAAAGTGGTTGAGGGCTTTGGAGCAATATCTCTAAGCACTTTAAGCAAGTAGACCATTAAGCAACACCTCATCCCCTTTTATAGTATTGGTTTTCCTATGGACTCAATGTGATCTTAAATCACTAAAATATAAATGAACAGTCTTGAGCTTTTGCCAATATGTGTCCTTAGCATTTTGAGGGGTCCACATCTCTAGTCCATGCCATGCCAATCATTGGACTTTCTGAAATATTTGACTTGAATGGATATTAGTTCAATGAGCTATATGTTGTTATGAATTACCAAAACCACCTGGGGATTACTTGCACTTTCAGTCTCCCCCTTTTTGGTAATTGATGAAAACATATAGATCAAAGCTTCGACAGATGATAATATGAATGAAATACATCGTTGCTTTGAGAAGTATGTGATAAGCAAGAGCTCCCCCTAAATTTGTGCATTATTTAAAATTTACTTTTGAATGAAAATGCACAATCGATTAGGATCATGGGTCACTCTTCCATGTCACATACATCTTGGTGGAGCGCTCAAAATGATAAGAGTTAAATAACATGCACTCATCACTAAGGGTACAAGTGATTGATCATACACAAATTCATGGATATAAGCAGGCAACCACACATTAAGCATAGTATGATCAATCACATGATCACATAAGTATCTCACAAGCATAACACAAATTGTAGCATAGGAAACAAACAACCACACGATCAAAGTAGCAAGAGAAGCAAATGAAACCAACCAAAAAGCGAAACACACACACACACACACACTCTCTATCTCTCTCTCTCAGCTTAAGATCTATACACTTTCTCTCCCTTTGGCAACAAGTTACCAAAAAGTTTGAAAACATATAGTGCCATACGACACTCTAGGCACGATCTACGGGAGCTCCAGAAGGGGTCTTCTGGCTTGTCGCTCCGGTATGCATAGATGGCGTGGAGAGGAGGGCATCTGCAAATGCTTCGGCAGAAATCTGTGGAGCTGGAGGGGTTGACACTGGAGGTACAACCGTGGCAGTTGCTATAGGTGCTGAAGTGGTAGTCTAGGAGTCTCTGACAACTGGCACTGCTGATGACCTTTGTGCCCTTAGCACTCTCTGGAAAGTGTCTGTAGTGGGTCTATCCTCCCTGTCCTCAGCATCCTCTTGGAGCTTCTCCACAATGGTCTGTATTTCAGTGACCTTCACATCTAGGTCATGAAATTTAGTCCCAATGATCCTCTCAAGGCTTTTCTGGTTTTGAGTCAAGGTGGACAAGCTCTTCTCAATCCTCACGGTGGCCTCAAGCAGATAACTGAGTTGATATTGCTTGGTCTTGAGTAGCACTATGGAAGCATCTAGTACACTTGTTGCCTTTGTTGCTTTTGTAGCCTTTGCTCTCTCTATCTTCTCCTGGGCTTCAGCACAAGTAGGATGGGAAGCATCCATGACAACCTCGTTGTCCTCAAAGTCTGGCCTCAGGGGAAGATGCTCTTTGTCTAGTAGATATGTCCCAGTTCCCATCTTGGAGTTGATCAAAGTCTGAATGTGAGGGGCATATCCACAAGATCTCTTCTGGTCTGCAGCTATTCTCTTCATAGTTTCTACTTTCTACAATCAGGATCATCACCTTGAACTTCTGAGGAATATCAAACAAGTAAAGCAGGTTGATGAAGTGACCACGGATCATTCTATGATCTCCTGACTTGGGCAATAGAGTGTGCCTCAATATAGTGTTTCTTGTGGTCAAGCCAGCAAGCAGGTAGTATATAGATCCAAGCTTGTGAGTTGATACGTCTCCATCGTATCTATAATTTTTGATTGTTTCATGCCAATATTATACAACTTTTACATACTTTTCGCAACTTTTTATATGATTTATTGGACTAACCTATTGATCCAGTGCCCAGTGCCAGTTCCTGTTTTCTGCATGTTTTTCGTATCGCGGAGAATACATATCAAACGAAGTCCAAATGCAATAAAATTTTACGGAGAATTATTTTGGAATATATGTGATTTTTGGGAGTTGGAATCATCGCAAACGGAGGCCCACACACACCAAAAGACACCAGGGTGCGACCCCTGAGCTAGGCGTGTGGTGGTGGGTTGTGCTCACCTCGTACGTCGGTTGGGGCTCTACTTCGGGCACAAGGAAACTTATATCCAGAAAAAAATCGTGTTAAAATCTCAGCTCAATCAGAGTTATGGATCTCCCGGAATATAAGAAACAGTTTTCGGCCAGATTAGGGGAACGCAAAACAGAAGAGAACAGAGAGGGAGATCCAATCTCGTAGGGGCTCCTGCCCCTTCGCCGCCATGGAGGCCATGGACCAGAGGGGGAACTCTCATCCCATCTAGGGGGGAGGCCATGTGTCGGTGTCAAAAGCAGCAGATCTTTGGGTAGGAGGACCCGAACTGTGCGTCGGAGGATCGAAGGTAACAGGAGACAGGGACACGATGTTTACCCAGGTTTGGGCCCTCTCGATGGAGGTAATACCCTACTTCCTTCTTGATTATCTTGGATGAATATGGGGTTACAAGAGTTGATCTACCTCGAGATCGTAATGGCTAAACCCTAGAAGTCTAGCCTGTATGATTATGATTGCCTCTACGGACTAAACCCTCCATTTTATATAAACACCAAATGGATCTAGGGTTGTACAAAGTCAGTTTACAGAGGAAGGAATCTTCATATCCGAACTCCAAGCTTGCCTTCCATGTAAAGGAGAGTCCCATCCGGACACGGGAAGAAGTCTTCTGTCTTGTACCTTCATGGCCCATTAGTACGACCCACGTCACATAGCCCGAATGCCCGAGGACCCCTTGATCCAGGACTCCCTCAGTAGCCCCTGAACCAGGCTTCAATGACAATGTGTCTGGCATGCAGATTGTCTTCGGCATTGCAAGGCGGGTTCCTCCTCCGAATACTTCAAAGTAGTCCTCGAACACAGAAAACGTGTCCGGCTCTACGAAACAGACACCACATACAACCACAATAGGGTATAATATTTAACAAGCCCCATCTACTAACGACTTTTGTGGTGAGACATTATGTCCCTTGCCTGGTTATTATTTCGAACCGTCTTTCAGCCTCTCGCTCCATGTTACGAGACGCGGTCTTTATTAGCACATCTTGTCAAAGTAGAGATCGTGCCCCCCCTTATCACGGGATTCTTATCAATGTGGGCATGGGTAGTCCAACCGTGTCATTTGCACGATCCCTCAGGAATAGGCGAGTTTTAAGGCCCGTGAGGAGGCGTTCAATATTCATCGCCTTTATAAAGGGGTATAGACCCGTCTTTCTGCCCCACGCTTACTTCTTCCTCAGCCTTTCCAGCCTTAAGCTCCAGCGCCCAGGTCTCAATTTCTTTCATTGTTACCAAACCTTCTAGTCATGTCTGGATCCATCTCCCAAGGCAGGTGGACGGCCTCTTCGGTCACCGGGGAAGATATCGTGAAGCTCTGGGAGGCGAGGTACCTAACTGCGGAAATCCCCCATAGGCTCCCTGCCAAGGGGCAGGTTATCCCCACACCAAAATCCGGCGGGAGGGTTGTATTCATCTCTCACTTCCTCCTCGGGTTGGGTTTCGCTCTCCACCCCTTCGTTCGTGGCCTTATGTTCTATTATGGGCTTATTTTCACGATCAAGCTCCGGACTCCTTTCTCCAAATCTCGGCGTTTATCATCATGTGTGAAGCTTTTCTCTGCACCCCCCACACTTTGGCCTATGGCTCAAGACCTTCAATGTGAAGCCAAAGATAGTCGACAGGGAGCAGGCGGAGTGCGGAGGTGCTATGGTGAGCAAGCTCGCCAATACTATCTAGCCAAAAGGCACCTTCACGAAAACCTCCAACTTATGGCAGCGGGAGTGGTTCTATATCACCGAACCCTGTGGTACCAAATGGGCAGCCACGCCTGCATTCTGATCTGGCCCTCCATTGTGACTCGCATCATGGATTAATAAGAGGCTTCGCTGGGGATCACCTGATGAAGTGCAGACGCTGCAAAGTCGTATCCAGAGCATCCTCAAAAAGGACACCGGCCTCATTAACATGATCCAGGTGATGCTAGTCTGCCGGATGCTCTCGTGTCAGCGATGGACTCTCTGCATGTGGGAGTTCAATCCGGAAGGACCACGGACCCTTCAGCAATTCTTCGACACAACGCACAGAGGGATGTGGAAACTATTCTTCAAGACCCGAAAGCAGTGGCCAGACACATCCGAGGACATCTGCCTCGACTGCAACCATCTGGATACCTTGGTAAGCACCCAATTTCTGAATGCAACTCGGTTGATTATCCCATAGTGATGTACTGAGAAACCTATCTTCGACCAGGGCTGGATAAAGAAGGCGGAACGAATTAGGTGTTTGGCTTGACTCCCTGAAGACTCAGTTGATCCTGTGTTAATGAGGATGCTGGCCCCGGCGCCATATCAAATGTCGGTGAGGGAGGACAAGAAGAAGAGCAAAAGGGCTGAAGGTGGCCTCCGCTCTAAAGGTATACTGGACGCTACATCCGGGGAGACTAAAGATCCCTCTTCTAAAGACGAAGACAAAGGGGAAGAAGAAGAAGAGGATAACCCTTCCCCCATGGGAAGAAAAGGACTGCCTCCGAAGACTTGGAGGTGGAGGCACCCAAGAGAGGGAAGATATCCCTGTCAAATGGTTCGGGTTCGGAAGCCGATGTTAATGCAGAGCTCCTTTCTCGGGTCAAGCCCTTTGCCGAATCGTAAGTGAACAAGGATGCTCTAGACATGTCCCGTTCGTTTCGGTTTGCAAGGGTAACATTTAAACTATATGTTTGCAGTCTGGCCCGCTATCTACCTCAATATTCCTCCTCATCGAGGGACTTGCCTCCAGAGATGATGGAAAGCGAGACGCCTCCACAAGCTCCATCGCCCCTAAGGGCGGACGACTTCGAGGCGTCGTCCCGGAGGATATCCCCTGACTATCCAGTAGTGCGGGGAACAATGAAGACAGCGCCCGAAGGTGATACTTCGTCCATCAAGGGTCCAGGGGAGGCAGCCCCCACGGGGACCAACAATGAGGGCCCCAAACTATCCGGTTTACAATAGAAGATGACTCTAGGGTTGAGTAAGCATACCCTGTTGGAGGGAGTCCGTACTCCTGCAGCAGCCTCCAGGAATCTGGAGGTGCCGGATACACTGATGGGCACATTGAAACGTGCGTCCATCTCAGAGGAACATCGTACCTTAATGGGTACGGTAGTTGAGAGGATTCTGTCCGCAAGAAGCGGATTGAATGAAGCCTTCACGGGCCTGCTGAGAGGCTTCGAGGTATGCAATGTAATTTCTTTAACCGCTCTTTATATGCAAAAATGCGCCTGTGTATAGATAGTAGCCCCTGAGACTCTGATCGGTTTCCACAGGGAGGCGATCAGAGAATCAAAAAAATATATGCTCAGGAAGTAACATAATTAATTTGAAAACAGGCTGTTATGTCAAAGGCGGCTGCCCAAGCTGCGGAAGTTGTAGATTTAAAGCATAAACTTGAGTTAGCTGATGAGGACATCACGCTTATTAACAGGCGGCTCGACTAGGCGCAAGGTATGTTTTGGGACAACCTGCTTATGCATGTGTAATAGTATGAGCACAAAGCTGAAAAGTATACACTGTGACATGCATAACTGTAATGGTGCTACCGTAGTTGAGACCCTTCGGGCCGAGCTTGCCCAGGCTAAGGAGCAGGCCAGAGTGAGTAATGTGGCTGCCAAGAAGGCGGCTTCTGATTTAAAGACCGAATAGGCCACTCGGTGCCAGTGCGAGGAGAGAATCTCTACCATGGAGCGTGAGCTAAAGGATGCCACTAGCAAATGGAAATCACTCGAGGAGGATAACAAAGCCAAGGCGGCCGAACTCTACAAGGCCTTACAAGAGGCGAGAGAAGCACGGTCCGAGTCTAGAGCGGCTCGGGAGGAGATCCGGCAAGCTGGGGAGATAGCGCCTGGTAAGCCCTTTCTTTTACAGACTAAGTTCGGCGACCCGAAGTATGCTCTGCTTAATCAATTGTGGAGTTCTCCAGACGCATTCTTGGATCTGCCGAAGAGTTTCTCCGACGCGGCGCAGTTCTTCCAAGCTCAGGAAGGATGTACTGCAGAGAAGCTTTTTTGTCACAATTCAACGTGCCACGGCGTCCAGCGTTGCTGAACGAACAGATGGCACAGTGGGCCGAGCTCCACAAGATGTCCAAAGCTGCCATGAAGGACATTGTGGTCAGGCTATGGCCGGCTGAACCCATTCCGAACAGCTATTTTGGTTTGGTGCAGCGACTTGTCGATGCAGTGCCGCGTATTGACGCCGTCAAGCGGTCGGCGTGCATAGAAGGTGCCCGGATGGCCTTCGCTCGCGTCAAGATGTACTGGGCAAAGATGAAGGCCACTAATGTTGCAGCTAAGGGCCCGCCCGGAGGCAAGGACCATCGCACGCCAAAGCATTACTTCGAGGACGTTCTAGTGGGCGCCCGCTTGATAGAGGGCCAGTGCTCGAAGGATATTATGTTTGAGAGATGCATCACAGAACAATATTGTGATATATTAAGGCTGTGTTATATTCATACCTTTGCCTGAAAGTTATTTCCTCCTGTGCGGCCGTGTTTTGTAATCTGAAAGTTTGCCAGTCGTCGGCTTCGGCCCCCTCACATATAATACGGGGGTGTTCGGAATAGCACCTGATCACTCTTGACCCAACGTCTTGGTCCGTGATGGAGGTGTCAGTGCGGAAAACTAGGCAATCAGACTATAGGGCTTTAACACTTTCACTTAGCCATAGGAGTTTTATGGTGGGTCTACGATGTAGCCCTAGTATGTACGCGATTATCCGAATATGGTTATGTTACATAGGTGACCAAAAAATAAAGAACGGTCCTTCGTGTAGTATGGAAAAAATCTCAAAAGATTCTAATAAGTCACTGAGTGGTTGACCAGCTCTTGCCGCATCATGACAGTCAGTTTTTGGCTTTCTCTACTGAGGTGTTTAACTAGGTGAACCAGAAACACAATCGCAGTAGTTCTCCCTTTACTACCCTAGCCGATAAGACGGAACATAAGGTAGTAAGCACAGGAGCGGGGCAACCCAACAATTGACCAAAGACATGATCCGGAGCTGATGCATATAAGGCCAAACTCGTGACACCGAAGTATGCTGTAGAGCTGTTCGGACTTTTTGGCAACCCATATGTTGTCGTATCGAGCCCCTAGAGATTTGTGCCGAGGTGTGTGTGTGTGTGTGAAACTACCGAAGAAGCGAGATGCAATTCTATGAGGAAAAGCAAATACTGAAGACGAATTATGTTCACTGGAATCTGATTGATACGTCGAACACAATCTTACAGATTATAACACCACTACACGGGCCATTTTACATGCCAGGGGTCGAAGGCTGAGGAAAAAAAGCTCTATATAGGTTTTAAATAGAGTGTTTGGTCTACAGAAAATCTTTTGGACCTCCTATCGCACGTCTGTGCTGCCATTGCCTCAGCTAAAAGTATTCCTTAAAAGGACTAATCTTTGGTTATTTGTATGAAACCGAGCTCAGAAGGAGTCCTTGTAGGTCCATAGGATGAACCGTTTTTGATTCACATGTGGCAAAAGATAAGATGTAACTAAAAAAAGAAAGAAAAAAGGTTGTGTGAGGGCGAACCGTATTGTAGGCATGTCCGTATTGTGCCTCTGCCGATGACCAAGGTATTTTAAGTGCATAATTATGCATGCGCGATTCGAACTTCGCGGGTATATGTGGCGAACGATGGAGGCGGAATTGCTAATCTAGCTTTAAAATTGGCCGGTCCTGTGTAACAGAGGCCGGTGACTTAATGGCCGATGAGATATGCGGCTTGACGGGCCACTTTGTACTTTGACTGTGATGGCCGCGGTATGCTCCTCGGTATGGAGGGAGCGTTCCGTGTTTCCGTTGATCGTGATGACGTCGCGTGGGCATAGTGTCGGACCGCATTGAAACGAGCAAAAGCGGTCCGCCCGAGCAGTGCATGGTAGCCACTACGGTATGAGACAATATTGAAGATCAAGTCTTCGCTTCGAAAGTTGTCCGGCGAACCGAAGATGACTTCCAATGTGATTGAGCCCGTGCAGTGAGCTTTGACACCGGGTATTACTCCTGTGAAGGTAGTTGTGGTGGGCTTGATCCTTGGGTTGGGATCAATGCCCATCATGCGGACAGTGTCTTGGTAGAGTAAATTAAGACTACTGTCGCCGTCCATAAGGACTCGTGTGAGATGGAATCCATTGACCATTGGATCAAGGACCAGAGCTGCCAAACCTCCATGACGGATACTGGTTGGGTGGTCCTTGCGATCAAAAGTGATCGAGCAGGCCGCCCATGGGTTAAATACTGGGGCGACCGACTTTTGGCATAGGCGTCTTGTAGTGCGCGCTTGTGCTCCCTTGTAGGGATATGCATCACATATATCATGTTTACTATTTTTACATCAGGGGGAAATTGCTTCTGTCCCCCGGTGTTCGGTTGGCGAGTCTCTTCGTCTTCGCTGTCACTAGGCGGACCCTTCCCTTTGTGTTCGACATTGAGCTTGCCGGCTTGTTTGAAAACCCAGCAATTTATGTTGGTATGGTTGGCGTGTTTGTCAGGGCTGCCATGAATCTGACAGGGCCGTTCCAATATCTTGTCTAAGCTGGATGGACCATCTTGGTTTGCCTTGAATGGCTTCTTCCGTTGACCGGATTTAGGGCCACTGAATCCCGCATTGACCGTCGTGTATTGGATTCCTGTGTTATTGCTTCGATGCTTCTTTTAATTGCGTCGTGGCTTGCCATTGCCGTCCCTAGCTTTCGAGGTGCCAGGATCGCTGGTGCTATTGCTTCTACGAGCAAGCCAGCTATATTCTCCCGCGCAAAAGTGGGTCATCAGTGCAGTAAGAGCTGCCATGGACTTATGTTTTTCTTGGCCGAGGTGACGGGCAAGCCACTCATCACAGACGCTATGTGTAGAGGCCGTGAGGGCTTCGGCGTCCGGACAATTGACAATTTGGTTCTTTTTAATTAGGAACCTATTCTAGAGTTTCCTGGCTGACTCCCCGGGCTGCTGGATGATGTGACTGAGGTCATCGACATCTGGAGGCCGGACATATGTACCTTGGAAGTGTTGAGGATCGTAGCAATAATTCAAAATTTTCCTACGTGTCACCAAGATCAATCTAGGAGATGCTAGCAACGAGAGAGAGGGAGTGCATCTTCATACCCTTGGAGATCGCTAAGCGGAAGCGTTGCAAGAACGCGGTTGGTGGAGTCGTACACGCAGCGATTCGGATCGCGGTCAATTCCGATCTAAGCGCTGAACAACGACGCCTCTGCGTTCAACACACATACAGCCCGGGGACGTCTCCTTATTTATCCAGCAAGGGGAGAGGAGAACTTTGGCAGCACGACGGCGTGGTGGTGATGGAGCTTGCGGTTCTCCGGTAGAGCTTCGCCAAGCGCTATGGAGGAGGAGGAGGTGTAGGAGAGGGCGAGGGCTGTGCCAGGGGAAGGGTATGGCAGCCCTCCCACCCCCACTATCTATAGGGGCAAGGGAGAGGGGGCCGCCCCCCCCAGATCCCATCTACAAGGGGTGGGGGCGGCCAAGGGGGTGGCTTGCCCCCGAAGCTAGGTGGGGCGCCCCCTCCAGGGTTTCCCCAAACCCTAGGCGCATGGGCCCTAGGGGGGAATTGGTGCCCAGCCCACCTAGGGGCTAGTTCCCCTCTATATTCAGCCCATAGGGCCCTCCGGGGCAGGTGGACCCTCCCGGTGGACCCCCGGAACCCCTTCGGTGGTCCCGGTACAATAGCTGTAACCCCCCGAACACTTTCGCCGACCGAATAAGGACTTCCCATATATAAATCTTCACCTCCGGACCATTCCAGAACTCCTTGTGATGTCCGGGATCTCATCCGGGACTCCGGACAACCTTCGGCAACCACATACTATTTCCATAACAACTCTAGCGTCACCGAACCTTAAGTGTGTAGACCCTACGGGTTCGGGAACCATGCAGACATGACCGAGACATCTCTCTGGCCAATAACCAACAGCGCGATCTGGATACCCATGTTAGCTCCCACATGTTCCACGATGACCTTATCGGATGAACCACGATGTCGGGGATTCAATCAATCCCGTATACAACTCCCTTTGTCCATCGGTATGTTACTTGCCCGAGATTCGATCGTCGGTATCTCTATACCTCGTTCAATCTCATTACCGGCAAGTCTCTTTACTCATTCCATAACACATGATCCCGTGGCTAACTCCTTAGTCACATTGAGCCCGTTATGATGATGCATTACCGAGTGGGCCCAGAGATACCTCTCTTTCATACGGAGTGACAAATCCCAGTCTCGATTCGTGCCAACCCAACAGATACTTTCGGAGATACCTGTAGTGCACCTTTATAGCCACCCAGTTACGTTGTGACGTTTGGTACACCCAAAGCATTCCTACGGTATCTGGGAGTTGCACAATCTCATGGTCTAAGGAAATGATACTTGACATTAGAAAAGCTTTAGCAGACGAACTACCACTACTAGGGAAAACCTTATACACAGAATCTTAGCAGTAGCGCCGCACAAAAAGAAGCGCTACTGCTAATTAGCAGTAGCGCGGGTTTTTACCCCTCGCTACTACTAATTTTATAGTAGTAGCGCGGGTTTTTAACCCTCGCTACTACTAAGCGGTCTCTACCGTTCTCCCCGACACATGCCATAGTAGTAGCGAGGGGTATAAACCCACGCTACTACTAAGTTGATAGTAGTAGCGCGGTTTTATACCCCTCGCTACTGCTAAGTACGAGGTAGGTGAAGTCGCCATATCCTCGGCCGAATACCCATCTCCTCTTCCCAAATCCCTCCTCTCTTCCACCATTCTCTCCTCTCACTTTCCATACGCTCTCACATGGACCTCTTGCCCATACACCCATCCATCTCCGTGGCGCCGAAACAGGCCACCGCCTCGCGCCACCGGTGTCTAGGAGCTCGCCGGTCTTCCACCGACGTCCTGGAGGCCTCCGCCCCGCGCCACCACACCGGAGCACCTCACCACCGGTGACTAGCTCCGCTGCTCCCTACATCACCTTCCTCTCTCCCTCGGTTTTCCTTTCCTCTCTCTCCCTATGGTTTGACTCACCCTCCCATGTCCACGCCCGTGCAGGTCATCGCCATGGACGACCCGGAGCTATCTGGCATGGTCAGGAAGAGGAGCCCCACGCCGCGGCCTGGGTCTGCCATAGAAACGGGCCCTCTCCAATAGCCACTGCTGGATCTGGTCTTCGGCTGTCCGTTCATGCCTCCTGCGACGCAAATCATCGCTAGATCGAACCACTGACAACATGCACGGGATCGAGATTTTTTTGTTTTTGAAAGTAATAGCAGTAGCGCGGGATATAAGATCCGCTACAGCTAATTAGCAGTAGCATTGTTTGCAACGCAGCTACAACTAACCATGTATAGCAGTAGCGTGTGTCAACACGCGCTACTGCTACAAGTTAGCTGTGGCGCCGTATCAGTAGCGCGGGCACCCGTGCTACTGATACACCCAAAACCCGCGCTGCTGCTAGGCTTTTCCCTAGTAGTGTACATGATATTGTGCTACGCTTAGGATTGGGTCTTGTCCATCACATCATTCTCCTAATGATGTGAATCCGTTATCAATGACACCCAATGTCCATGGTGAGGAAACCATGACCATCTATTGATCAATGAGCTAGTCAACTTGAGGCTTACTAGGGACATATTACGATCTATGTATTCACACATGTATTACGGTTTCCGGTTAATATAAGTATAGCATGAACAATAAACAATTATCATGAACACGGAAATATAATAATAACCACTTTATTATTGCCTCTAGGGCATATTTCCAATAGTCTCCCACTTGCACTAGTGTCAATAATCTAGTTACATTGTGATGAATGGAACACCCACAGAGTTCTGGTGTTGATCATGTTTTGCTCGCGGAAGAGGTTTAGTCAATGGATCTGCGACATTCAGATTCGTATGCACTTTACAAATATCTATGTCTCCATCCTGAATATATTCACGAATGGAGTTGAAGCGACTGTGGCGACCCGACCCAAATGGATCAAGTGCTCTGTGCTCAGGTGTCATCCCTGGATCAGTAATGCTGACACCACACAGTACATCGAAGGATTTATAGCAGAGTGGCAATCACACACTTATTACATCGTTGTCTCAAAGAGAACTTATTACAATAAATATGGCTTAAGGCCATCTAGTGTCGATAACAGCGGAAGACTTGGAAGATAAATGGGTCCATCAACTCCAGCGGCATCACTGAGTATAGGGCCACGACCTAAAAACACCTTACTCGTCGTCTGAAAAGTCTGCAACATGAGAAGTTGCAGCCCGAAAACGGGTCAGCACATGGAATATGCTGGCAATGTAACACATAGAGAGTAATGGAATGAAACAGCTATACTATATGCATATATGGCTGGTGGAAAGCTCTATGGTTACAGTTTTGCGTAAAGCCAGTTTTTCCCTACTGCAAAGGAATAAATTTGTTTAACTATCATGGTGGTTGTTAAACATCGAGAATGGTTGACAGCATTCCGATCCCAATTAAGTGAACAATTAAAACCCAACAACATTAAATTAGAAGTAACATGTTGAGATTCACATGATATTCAAGTACTAGATACTCAAGTTGTCCATAACCAGGGACACGACTAATCATGATTAGTTTGTACACTCTGCAGAGGTTTGCGCACTTTTCCCCACATGACTCGATCGCCTCCGTTTGTTTTCTCGCACTACATGGTGTTTGAGAAACGGATGACCGAGACATAGTCTTTCAGAAGCGCTAGCACCTTACATGTGGGGTAGACCGTACCACCTACAACCCCTACATCTGCTAGTCCACCCCGTAAGAGTTCGCACAACTTAGTCAACTATGCCAGAGCCCATAGTAGCATGTGGCTGCACACGGAAGTTACTAGCATGAATGATCTTATGATCCCTTTGAGCCTGGGTGGCGGTCCAAAATAAAACAGGCAAGTCCTGATAGACATCAGGTGCCTCAATCCACCCAGATGTGTGTTTAAGTTGCCACCTTAGATAAACCATTAAAATTATCAAATCACATCTGTCATGGATATCACTCACCCAATCCACGTCTACTAGCATAGCATGGCATAATAAGCAAACGTAGAAGTAACTCCCAAAGGTTTCATAATAATACAGGTGATAGGTACTACCTCATCTACTTCCCATCCCACAGTTTAATTAGATCCTAATCATGCAATGTGTGAGGATTGATCTAATGCAATAAAACATGGGTTGTAGAAAAGGTATGATCAAAGTGTTACTTGCCTTGCTGATGATCCGCGAGACCTAGGGTTTCGAAGTAACAAGCGGCGCAATCCGGGTGATCTATCACAGACAAACAACAAGCACACAATAAGTACTCATCTAATGCACAGGTAAAACACGAACAAGAGAACGAACCAGAAAGTTCAACTTAAGAACTCCGGTTGCAAAGAAAGAAAGAACCGAACAGAAGAGAAGAAAAGAATCGAAACGGTTTATAAGAAAAACCGAACCGAGGGAAAAGGAGAGACGCGGCGCGGCTACCTCGGCGAGGTTCCGACGAGGGGCTCCGGCGAACGGCGGCGTTGGGCGGCAGCGGCGACGAGGGGTGGCGCGGCTATGGCGGCGGCGGCGGCTTAGGCGCGGGGCGGCGCGGCTATAGGGCGGCGGCGGCGGGTGAGGAGCGCGGCTATAGGAGGAGAGGGGCTTGGGGTTTGATTTGATGTTTTGGAGGGGGTGTGTGGGGGTATTTATATAGGTGAGGGGAGGGGGTTTCTTGGGGTAGGGGACAAGAAATAGAGTAGGAAAAGGAAAACGAAACAAAGGAAAGAGGGGGGCTACAGTGGCCAGAGTCCCGCTGGGACTCGGCTCGAGCGAGAGGCGGCGGCCTGGGGCACTGGCGCCTGGCGCCTAGCGCGCGCGGGGCTGGGGCCTGGCCGGTCGGCCTGCTGGCTGGGCCTTGGCCCAAGGCGCTGCTTCTTTTTTTTAAATCGGTTACGCGCGCAGAAAAACAAAGAAAAGAAAATCTAAACGAACTCCAAAAATTCTAAAATAAATTTTCCCCGACTCCTAAAAATGAGTCGAACAAAATGAACTTTTCTTCGGGCCTAAAATGCAATTTTTTTAAAACGTGCATTTTTCCCTATCCAATTAAAAAGCAAACAAAACTCCGGCAAAACCAAAATTTGATTTATTTATTAAATCTTCATTTTTCCTAAATTTGGGAAAGTCATATTATTCCCTCTCTCATTATTTTTGATATTGGAAAAATAATTGAAGATGAAATAAAATAAATCAAATGATCCTCTTTTCAAAATTTGAGAAAACTCAAATATGAAAATAACGAAATCTCCAACTCTCTGCGAGGGTCCTTGAGTTGCGTGAAATTTCTAGGATCGACCAAAATGCAAGAAAATATGATATGCATGATGATATAGTGTATAACATTCCAAATTGCAAATTTGGGATGTTACAAACCTACCCCCCTTAAGAGGAATCTCGCCCTCGAGATTCGGGTTGGCTAGAAAATAGGTGAGGGTGGTCCTTGAGTAAATCTTCTTCTCTCTCCCAGGTGGCTTCATCCTCTGAGTGGTGGTTCCACTGAACTTTGCAAAACTTGATAACCTTGCTGCGAGTAACTCTGCTGGCATAATCGAGAATCTTGACTGGCTTCTCCTCATACGTTAAGTCGTCCTTCAACTGAATCGCTTCGAGTGGCACGGTATCTCTTAGCGGTACTTCTGCCATCTCGGCGTGACATTTCTTCAGCTGAGAAACATGGAATACATCATGAACTCCTGACAGTCCCTCTGGTAATTCCAACTTATAAGCGACTTCTCCCATACGTTGCAAGATCTAGTACGGTCCAACGAAACGCGGTGCTAACTTTCCCTTAACTCCAAAGCGCTTAACTCCTCGAAGTGGGGATACTCGGAGATAAACTCTGTCTCCGGTTTCGTAAACTGTCTCCTTGCGTTTAGAATCTGCGTAGCTCTTCTGCCTGGACTGGGCTACCTTGAGCCTATCGCGAATCAACTTAACTTTCCGTTCAGACTCCTTAATCAAATCTGGTCCAAAGAATTGACGGTCTCCAACTTCGTCCCATGACAACGATGTCCTGCACCTCCTTCCGTATAAAGCTTCGAAAGGTGCCATCTTCAAACTGGTTTGGTAACTGTTGTTATAAGAAAACTCCGCATACGACAAGTTGTCGTCCCAACTAGATCCATAATCTAGTGCACAAGCTCTCAGCATATCTTCCAAAATCTGATTGACTCTCTCGGTCTGTCCATCCGTCTGTGGGTGAAAAGCTGTGCTGAACTCCAGTCTGGTTCCTAAAGTTTCATGCAACTGATTCCAAAAATTTGAGGCAAATTGAGTTCCTCTATCTGATACGATACTCCTCGGAACTCCATGCAAACAAATGATCCTAGTCATGTATATCTTCGCCAACTTAGCACTGGTGTAAGTGGTCTTAACTGGGATAAAATGTGCTACCTTTGTCAAACGATCAACTACTACCCATATCGAATCGTAGCCTGCTTTCGTCCTGGGTAGTCCTGTGATAAAATCCATGCCTATCTTATCCCACTTCCATTCGGGTATCGGCAATGGTTGTAACAATCCTGCTGGCTTCTGATGCTCTGCCTTTACTCTCTGACATACGTCACAAACTGCTACATATGCTGCAATATCCTTCTTCATTCCGGTCCACCAGAATGTTTCCTTCAAATCCAAATACATCTTGGTATTCCCTGGGTGAATCGAATACGGTGAATCATGTGCCTCTTGCAAAATCAACTTCCTGATCTCCGGGTCATTTGGCACATAAACACGGTCCTCAAACCATAGGGTATCGTGCTCATCCTCACGAAATCCCTTTGCTTTTCCTTCGCTCAATTTCTCTTTTATAGCAGCAATCTCCTTGTCAGATTTCTGAGCTTCTCTGATCTTATCCATCAATGTTGACTGAATCTCCAATGTTGCTACATAGCCTCTCGGAACTATTTCCAAACATAGCTCATGAAGGTTTTCTGCTAACTCCTTGGGTATTTTCCCCGTCACTAGGGTGTTGACATGGCTCTTACGGCTCAATGCGTCAGCTACTACATTAGCTTTTCCGGGGTGGTAATGCAATCTCATATCGTAATCCTTGATGAGCTCCAACCATCTCCTTTGTCTGAGGTTCAACTCCTTCTGTGTGAAAATGTACTTCAAACTCTTGTGATCCGTGTACACCTCACAATGATTTCCGATGAGGAAATGTCTCCATGTCTTCAATGCATGCACTACGGCTGCTAACTCCAAATCATGTGTGGCATAATTCAACTCATGAGGCTTCAGTTGTCGTGAAGCATACGAAACAACTCTTCCTTCCTGCATAAGCACTGGTCCAAGTCCTCGACGTGAAGCGTCACAATACACCTCATAATCCTTGGTCTAATCTGGCAAAATCAATACTGGTGAGGTAACCAAGCGTTTCTTCAACTCCTGGAAACTAGCCTCACACTCCTCAGTCCATTTGAACTTAGTATCCTTCTTCAACAACTCCGTCATAGGCTTTGCAATCTTTGAGAAATTCTCAATAAACCTCCAGTAGTATCCTGCGAGTCCAAGAAAACTCCGGATCTCTCCAGCTGTTGTTGGTGCTTCCCATTCGGTTACGGTCTCAACCTTTGTGGGGTCAACTGCTATACCCTCCCCAGATATAACATGTTCGAGGAATCCAACTTCCTTTAACCAAAACTCACATTTGCTGAATTTGGCGTATAATTGATGTTCCCTTAGTTTCTCCAAAACCAAACGCAAATGTTCCTTATGCTCCTCTTCATTCTTTGAATAAACCATGATGTCATCAATGAAAACTATGACGAACTTATCCAAAAACTCCATAAACACTTTGTTCATCAGGTTCATAAAATAGGCAGGTGCGTTAGTCAATCCAAATGACATAATGGTATACTCATACAGTCCATATCTTGTGGTGAATGCTGTCTTAGGTATGTCCTGCTCTCGAATCTTCAATTGATGGTACCCTGATCGCAAATCGATCTTGGAAAACACTTTAGCTCCTTGCAACCGATCAAACAGATCGTTGATCATTGGCAGTGGGTACTTGTTCTTGATGGTTACTTCATTCAATCCCCGATAATCTACAACCATCCTTAATGATCCATCCTTCTTTTCCACTAGAAGTACGGGTGATCCCCAAGGCGAAGAACTTGGGCGAATGTAACCTTTATCCAATAACTCCTTAATCTGATTCTTAATTTCCACCAAATCCTTTGCTGGCATCCGGTACGGTCGCTTCGATATTGGGCCTGTACCTGGCAATAACTCAATCAAAAACTCAATGTCTCTATCCGGTGGCATGCCTGGTAATTCCTCAGGAAATACATCAGGAAAATCCTTCACCACTGGTACTTCCTCTTGCACAACTCCTGTTAGGCAGTTTACTTGTGTCCTGTTTGGCACATGCCGGGATACATACTTGATCCTTCTTCCTTCTGGTGTGGTAAGCAAAATTGTCTTACTAGCACAATCGATGTTTCCTCCATACATCGACAGCCAATCCATACCTAATATCACATCCAATCCTTGAGATTCCAATACTATTAGGTCTGAGGGAAACACATAGTTACCAATCCTTAATGGTAACCGATCACACCATAAACTTGCCACATACTCCGCTCCTGGCGAGGTTACTAACATGGGTGACCTAAGGGCTTGGGTTGGTAGGTTATACTTATCCACAAATCCCCTTGATATGTATGAATGCGATGCACCAGTATCAAAAAGAACGAGTGCGGTAAATGACTTAACCAGAAACTTACCGATTACTGCATCAGGCTGATCTTCAACCTCCTCCACATTAATGTGGTTCACCTGTCCCCTATTGAAAGGGTTCGGCTTCTTCCCAGAGCTTCCATTGCCATTTCCATTCTGGCCTTCGGGGCATTCACTGGCATAATGTCCGGTCTTTGAACACTTGAAACAGGTGACTTGACTCAGGTCTCTCTTGGTTGGGGTCGATGGGATGGTATGGTTCTGGCCGTTGCTTCCTCCATTACCATTCTTGTGGCCATTATGGTTGGGCGAACTACCTCCTCCATGGGTGTGCTGAAACTGAAATCCCGGTTTAGGGGTAAAACGAGGCTTCTGCTAAGCTCCTGAATTATACTTTCCTTGTCCATACTTCCTCTTGCGGTTCTCAATTTGCTGCTGCTTCCCTTCAATCATAAGAGCACGATCTACCAACTCCTGGTAGTTGTTGAAGGTGGCTACCATCAACTGCATACTCAACTCATCATTCAATCCTTCCAGGAATTTCTCCTGCTTAGCTGCATCCGTGGCAACGTCATCTGGGGCATAACGTGCTAGCTTACTAAACTCCTCCACATACTGGCCAACTATCCGTCCTCCTTGGCATAAGTTACGAAACTCATGCTTCTTCATGGCCATTGCTCCTGCTGAAACATGGGCGGTACGAAAAGCCTACTGAAACTGATCCCATGTGACAGTGTCAACTGGGTAAGTGGCTGTGAAATTCTCCCACCATGCTGCCGCGGGTCCGTCAAGCTGGTGAGCGGCAAACTTCACTTTCTCACCATCCGTGCATCCTGCAGTGGTCAACTCCCTTCCTATCTTGCGGAGCCAATCGTCTGCTACTATCGGCTCGGTGCTACTGGAAAACACCGGCGGATTCAGCCTAAGGAAACGGGCTAAGTGGTCAACAGGTGGTGGTGGTGGTGGGTTGTTGTTGTTCTGCTGGTTCTGGACTAACATCTGCATCAATTGATTCTGCTGCTGGATCAACTGAGTGAGTTCCGGTGGGAATCCATTGTCACGTCTCGGAGGCATCTGAGGGTTTAGAAAAGACGAGAATTAAGAATAGAGTGAGGTCTAAAGGGAAAACACTACCCCAATGCACATGAGAAAATGCACACAAAATCACTTCATTCAATCAAACAAGGGCTTACAATCAGTCTAAAACTATCGCAAAAGTGCTCGAACTATAATGTTTACAGGGGGAAATGCTGCTACTATCTGGTGGTCATCTAGAAATTTGAACCGGTGGAAGACTCCATGATATCTGCTCCAGCTTCGTCTTCAAAGTCGGGTTCACTTGGATCCGAATTGGTGTCGTCGATGATGATGTAGTTGTCCGGACATGTGACGTACTCGTCTTCCTCCGTGGATGCTAACTTCCTCTTGAGTTCTTCAATCTCCTGCTTAAGATCGCCATTGTGTCTTGCTAGAGCTACGATCTCGTCCATGTAGTCCTTGCGTGTAGACTTCAGTTCTCCTTCTAGCTCGATGATCCTTGCCTTAGCATTCTTCAACTCTATCATATCATTGCACATCTGGTTCTCGTGGCGTCGAATGTGCTGGTTTAACTCCTGGATGAAAGATGCAATGGATCTATCCTTCTTGGTGCTGACTAACTCCCATTGTTCATCTCGGCGTCCGCAAATCTGGTAGATAGTGTCCTTGAGGTCTTCTTGGTAAACTTCTCCAATGCGTCCTATGGTGATATGAGCTGCCATGCTCCTTCCCAGACTCCAGGTTGGTGCATTGAAAACACTATCTATGGGCTTCGTGATTGGTGCGAATGTCCTTCCCAGAACATGAGCTTGAATCTTCCAGCGCTCCTCTTCAGGCAGAGTGGCGTTGAAGGTTCCCGTGAAGCTTGGTAATCCAATGTTCAGGTACTTGGTGACTTCCTTCAGGTGAAATCCAAATGGTGTGCCTTCATCCGGTTGAGCGTACTTAATCTTCGCCTTCGTCATCCTAATAGGGTAGAAAAGATGAGGAGTTAGAAAATGAGAAGAGAATGGTGATCTATGGCTTTAACTTAGTGGTCGTGTCCTACAGTCAGCGTGTGCTCTGATACCATCTCTGTGGCGACCCGACCCGAATGGATCAAGTGCTCTGTGCTCAGGTGTCATCCCTGGATCAGTAATGCTGACACCACACAGTACATCGAAGGATTTATAGCAGAGTGGCAATCACACACTTATTACATCGTTGTCTCAAAGAGAACTTATTACAATAAATATGGCTTAAGGCCATCTAGTGTCGATAACAGCGGAAGACTTGGAAGATAAATGGGTCCATCAACTCCAGCGGCATCACTGACTATAGGGCCACGACCTAAAACACCTTACTCGTCGTCTGAAAAGTCTGCAACATGAGAAGTTGCAGCCCGAAAACGGGTCAGCACATGGAATATGCTGGCAATGTAACACATAGAGAGTAATGGAATGAAACAGCTATACTATATGCATATATGGCTGGTGGAAAGCTCTATGGTTACAGTTTTGCGTAAAGCCAGTTTTTCCCTACTGCAAAGGAATAAATTTATTTAACTATCATGGTGGTTGTTAAACATCGAGAATGGTTGACAGCATTCCGATCCCAATTAAGTGAACAATTAAAACCCAACAACATTAATTAGAAGTAACATGTTGAGATTCACATGATATTCAAGTACTAGATACTCAAGTTGTCCATAACCGGGGACACGGCTAATCATGATTAGTTTGTACACTCTGCAGAGGTTTGCGCACTTTTCCCCACATGACTCGATCGCCTCCGTTTGTTTTCTCGCACTACATGGTGTTTGAGAAACGGATGACCGAGACATAGTCTTTCAGAAGCGCTAGCACCTTACATGTGGGGTAGACCGTACCACCTACAACCCCTACATCTGCTAGTCCACCCCGTAAGAGTTCGCACAACTTAGTCAACTATGCCAGAGCCCATAGTAGCATGTGGCTGCACACGGAAGTTACTAGCATGAATGATCTTATGATCCCTTTGAGCCTGGGTGGCGGTCCAAAATAAAACAGGCAAGTCCTGATAGACATCAGGTGCCTCAATCCACCCAGATGTGTGTTTAAGTTGCCACCTTAGATAAACCATTAAAATTATCAACTCACATCTGTCATGGATATCACTCACCCAATCCACGTCTACTAGCATAGCATGGCATAATAAGCAAACGTAGAAGTAACTCCCAAAGGTTTCATAATAATACAGGTGATAGGTACTACCTCATCTACTTCCCATCCCACAGTTTAATTAGATCCTAATCATGCAATGTGTGAGGATTGATCTAATGCAATAAAACATGGGTTGTAGAAAAGGTATGATCAAAGTGTTACTTGCCTTGCTGATGATCCGCGAGACCTAGGGTTTCAAAGTAACAAGCGGCGCAATCCGGGTGATCTATCGCAGAAAAAGAACAAGCACACAATAAGTACTCATCTAATGCACAGGTAAAACTCGAACAAGAGAACGAACCAGAAAGTTCAACTTAAGAACTCCGGTTGCAAAGAAAGAAAGAACCGAACAGAGAACGGAAAAACAAACGGCGGAAGAAAACAACTCGGTTCTAGCAAGTTGAAACTAGGTCAAATTTTACCAGGCAAAAACTTGTTTAAGTTGATTAGACGGAACGGCGGTTTCGAAACAAAAATCCAGGCGCTTGAATCACCTGATTCCGATAAACGAGCGAGAATAAAGACTAGAACTAAGATCGGATCTGAGATCACGATCGCGGAATAAATCCGACGAAAAGAAAAAGACGAACGGTTAAACGAACGGACGTTCGTTAACCGGGAAACAATCGGTGATCACGTTCGTTGAGACGAACGGTCCGAAAGAAGAACGAAAACCGATCTAGGGTTTTCGGAAAAAAAGACCGAAACGAAAAACCGATCTAGAAACCGGAACGGTTTAGAAAAGAATCGGAAAGAAAATGAATCAGAAGAGAAGAAAAGAATCGGAACGGTTTATAAGAAAAACCGAACCAAGGGAAAAGGAGAGACGCGGCGCGGCTACCTCGGCGAGGTTCCGGCGAGGGGCTCCGGCGAACGGCGGCGTTGGGCGACAACGGCGACGAGGGGTGGCGCGACTATGGCGGCGGCGGCGGCTTAGGCGCGGGGCGGCGGCGGTGGGTGAGGAGCGCGGGGTGGGGCGCGGCTATAGGAGGAGAGGGGCTTGGGGTTTGATTTGATGTTTTGGAGGGGGGGTGTGGGGGTATTTATATAGGTGAGGGGAGGGGGTTTCTTGGGGTAGGGGACAAGAAATAGAGTAGGAAAAGGAAAACGAAACAAAGGAAAGAGGGGGGCTACGGTGGCCAGAGTCCCGCTGGGACTCGGCTCGAGCGAGAGGCGGCGGCCTAGGGCGCTAGCGCCTGGCGCCTGGCGCGCGCGGGGCTGGGGCCTGGCCGGCCGACCTGCTGGCTGGGCCTTGGCCCAAGGCGCTGCTTTTTTTTTAAATCGGTTACGCGCGCAGAAAAACAAAGAAAAGAAAATCTAAACGAACTCCAAAAATTCTAAAGTAAATTTTCCCCGACTCCTAAAAATGAGTCGAACAAAATGAACTTTTCTCCGGGCCTAAAATGCAATTTTTTGAAAACGCGCATTTTCCCTATCCAATTAAAAAGCAAACAAAACTCCGGCAAAACCAAAATTTGATTTATTCATTAAATCTTCATTTTTTCTAAATTTGGGAAAGTCATATTATTCCCTCTCTCATTATTTTTGATATTGGAAAAATAATTGAAGATGAAATAAAATAAATCAAATGATCCTCTTTTCAAAATTTGAGAAAACTCAAATATGAAAATAACGAAATCTCCAAGTCTCTCTGAGGGTCCTTGAGTTGCGTGAAATTTCTAGGATCGACCAAAATGCAAGAAAATATGCTATGCTTGATGATCTAGTGTATAACATTCCAAATTGCAAATTTGGGATGTTACAGCGACGCTTGATATGCCCGGTCTTCTTGTGAAACCTGGGCTCCTTGGCAAGGGTAATAGCTCTAGTGTTGTCACAGAAGAGAGTCATTGGGCCCGACGCATTGGGAATAAATCCTAGGCCAGTGATGAACTCTTTCATCCAGACTGCTTCCTGTGCTGCCTTCGAGGCTGCTATGTACTCCGCTTCACATGTAGATCCCGCCATGACGCTTTGCTTGCAACTGCACCAGCTGACTGCCCCACCATTCAAAATGTACACGTATCTGGTTTGTGACTTGGAGTCATCTAGATCTGTGTCGAAGCTAGCATCGACGTAACCCTTTACGACGAGCTCTTCGTCACCTCCATAAACGAGAAACATATCCTTAGTCCTTTTCAGGTACTTTAGGATATTCTTGACTGTTGTCCAGTGTTCCATGCCGGGATTACTTTGGCACCTCCCTACCAAGCTTACAGCTAGGTTCACATCAGGTCTGGTACACAACATGGCATACATAATAGACCCTATGGCTGAGGCATAGGGGATGACACTCATCTTTTCTCTATCTTCTGCCGAGGACGGGCATTGAGCTGTGCTCAATTTCACACCTTGCAATATAGGCAAGAACCCCTTCTTGGATTGATTCATGTTGAACTTCTTCAATATCTTGTCAAGGTATGTGCTTTGTGAAAGACCAATGAGGCGTCTCGATCTATCTCTATAGATCTTGATGCCTAATATGTAAGCAGCTTCTCCAAAGTCCTTCATTGAAAAACACTTATTCAAGTAGGACTTTATGCTTTCCAAAAATTATATATCATTTCCCATCAATAGTATGTCATCCACATATAATACGAGAAATGCTACAGAGCTCCCACCCACTTTCTTGTAAACACAGGCTTCTCCACAAGTCTGTGCTACCTCTTGAGCACTGCGTTGGTTTTCCCTTGAAGAGGAAAGGGTGATGAAGTAAAGTAACGTAAGTATTTCCCTTAGTTTTTGAGAACCAAGGTATCAATCCAGTAGGAGATCATGCCTGAGTCCCACGCACCTACACAAACAAATAAGAACCTCGCAACCAACGCGATAAAGGGGTTGTCAATCCCTTCACGGTCACTTACGAGAGTGAGATCTGATAGATATGATAAGATAATATTTTTGGTATTTTTATGATAAAGAGAAATAAAGATGCAAAGTAAAATAAACGGCAATAGAAATAACTAAGTGTTGAAAGATTAATATGATGGAAGATAGACCCAAGGGCCATATGTTTCACTAGTGGCTTCTCCCAAGAGAATAAGTATTACGGTGGGTAAACAAATTACTGTAGAGCAATTGATAGAATTGAGAATAGTTATGAGAATATCTAGGTATGATCATGTATATAGGCATCACATCCGCAACAAGTAGACTGGAATGATTCTGCATCTACTACTATTACTCCACACATCGATCGCTATCCAGCATGCATCTAGAGTATTAAGTTCATAAGAACAGAGTAATGCTTTAAGTAAGATGACATGATGTAGAGGGGTAAACTCATGCAAAATGATATAAACCCCATCTTTTTATCCTCGATGGCAACAATTCAATACGTGCTTTGTTGCCCCTGTTGTCACTGGGAAAGGACACCACAAGATTGAACCCAAAGCTAAGCACTTCTCCCATTGCAAGAAAGATCAATCTAGTAGGCCAAACCAAACTGATAATTCGAAGAAACTTGCAAAGATAAACCAATCATACATAAAAGAATCCAGAGGAGTTTCAAATATTGTTCATAGATAAACTTGATCATAAACCCACAATTCATCGGATCTCGACAAACACACCGCAAAAGAAGATTACATCGAATAGATCTCCAAGAAGATCGAGGAGAACTTTGTATTGAGATCCAAAGAGAGAGAAGAAGCCATCTAGCTAATAATTATGGACCCATAGGTCTGAAGTAAACTACTCACAAATCATCGGAGAGGCCATGGAGTTGATGTAGAGGCCCTCCGTGATCAATGCCCCCTCCGGCGGAGCTCCGGAAAAGGCCCCAAGATGGGATCTCTCGGGTACAGAATGTTGCGGCGGTGGAATTAGGTTTTCGTGGTGCTCCTGGATGTTTGGGGGGTACGTGGATATATAGGAGGAAGAAGTAGGTCAGTGGAGCAACGACGGGCCCATGAGGGTGGAGGGCGCGCCAAGGGGGTAGGCGCGCCCCCTGCCTCGTGGCTTCCTCGGTTGTTTCTTGATGCCCACTCCAAGTCTCCTGGATCATGTTTGTTGTGAAAATCACGTTCCCGAAGGTTTCATTCCATTTGGACTTTGTTTGATATTCCTTTTCTGCGAAACACTCAAGTAGGCAAAAAAACAACAATTTGGGCTGGGCCTCTGGTTAATAGGTTAGTCCCAAAAATGATATAAAAGTGTAAAATAAAGCCCATTAACATCCAAAATAGATAATATAATAGCATGGAGCAATCAAAAATTATAGATACGTTGGAGACGTATCAAGCATCCCCAAGCTTAATTCCTGCTCGTCCTCAAGCAGGTTAATGATAAAAGAAGAATTTTTGATGTGGAATGCTTTCTAACATATTTCTCAATGTAATTTTTTCTTTATTGTGGCATGAATGTTCAGATCCGAAAGATTCAAGATAAAAGTTTAATATTGACATAGAAATAATAATACTTCAAGCATACTAACTAAGCAATCATGTCTTCTCAAAATAACATGGCCAAAGAAAGTTATCCCTACAAAATCATATAGTCTGGCTATGCTCTATCTTCACCACACAAAATATTTAAATCATGCACAACCCTGATGACAAGCCAAGCAATTGTTTCATACTTTTAATGTTCTCAAACTTTTTCAATCTTCACGCAATATATGAGCGTGAGCCATGGATATAGCACTATATGTGGAATAGAATGGTGGTTGTGGAGAAGACAAAAAAAGGAGAAGATAGTCTCACATCAACTAGGCGTATCAACGGGCTATGGAGATGCCCATCAATAGATATCAATGTGAGTGAGTAGGGATTGCCATGCAACGGATGCACTAGAGCTATAAGTATATGAAAGCTCAAAAAAAAGAAACTAAGTGGGTGTGCATCCAACTCGCTTGCTCATGAAGACCTAGGGCATTTTGAGGAAGCACATCATTGGAATATACAAGCCAAGTTCTATAATGAAAAATTCCCACTAGTATATGAAAGTGATATCATAGGAGACTCTCTATCATGAAGATCATGGTGCTACTTTGAAGCACAAGCGTGGAAAAAGGATAGTAGCATTGTCCCTTCTCTCTTTTTCTCTCATTTTTTATTTGGCCCTTCTTTTTTTCTTTTTTCTTTTTGGCCTCTTTTCTCTTTTTTTCGTCTGGAGTCTCATCCCGACTTATGAGGGAATAATAGTCCCCATCATCCTTTCCTCAATTGGGACAATGCTCTAATAATGATGATCATCAAACTTTATTTACTTAAAACTCAAGAATTACAACTCGATACTTAGAACAAAATATGACTCTATGTGAATGCCTCCGGTGGTGTACCGGGATGTGCAATGATGCATGAGTGACATGTATGAAGAATTATGAACGGTGGCTTTGCCACAAATACGATGTCAACTACATGATCATGCAAGCAATATGAAAATGATGAAGCGTGTCATAATAACGGAATGGTGGAAAGTTGCATGGCAATATATCTCGGAATGGCTATGGAAATGGCATAATAGGTAGGTATGGTGGCTGTTTTGAGGAAGGTATATGGTGGGTTTATGGTACCGGCGAAAGTTGCGCGATAGTAGAGAGGCTAGCAATGGTGGAAGGGTGAGAGTGCGTATAATCCATGGAATCATAATTAGTCATAAAGAACTCACATACTTATTGCAAAAATCTATTATTTATCGAAACAAATTATTACGTGCATGCTCCTAGGGGGATAGATTGGTAGGAAAAGACCATCACTCGTCCCCGACTGCCACTCATAAGGAAGACAATCAATAAATAAATCATGCTCCGACTTCATCACATAATGGTTCACCATACGTGCATTCTACGGGAATCATAAACTTCAACACAAGTATTTCTCAAATTCACAACTACTCAACTAGCATGACTCTAATATCGCCATCTCCATATCTCAAAACAATTATCAAGTATCAAACTTCTCATAGTATTCAATGCACTTCTATGAACGTTTTTATATTAAAGCAAATTTCCATGTTGTTCTAAAGGACTCCCCAAATAATATAAGTGAAGCATGAGATATCAACTATTTCTATAAAATAAAACCGCCACCGTGCTCTAAAAGATATAAGTGAAGAACTAGAGCAAAGACTATATAGCTCAAAAGATATATGTGAAGCACATAGAGTATTCTAATAAATTTCAAATCATGTGAGTCTCTCTCAAAAGGTGTGTATAGCAAGTATGATTGTGGTAAACTAAAAAGCAAATACTCAAATCATACAAGACGCTCCAAGCAAAACACATATCATGTGATGAATAAAAATATAGCTCCAAGTAAACTTATCGATAGACGAAGACAAAAGAGGGGATGCCTTCCGGGGCATCCCCAAGCTTAGGCTTTTTGGTGTCCTTGAATTTTACCTTGGTGTGCCATGGGCATCCCCAAGCTTAGGCTCTTGTCACTCCTTGTTCCATAATCCATCAAATATTTACCCAAAACTTGAAAACTTCACAACACAAAACTCAAAATAGAAAATCTTGTGAGCTCCGTTAGCGAAAGAAAACAAAACACCACTTCAAGGTACTGTAATGAATTCATTCTTTATTTATATTGGTGTTAAACCTACTGTATTCCAACTTCTCTATGGTTTATAAACTCTTTTACTAGCCATAGATTCATAAAAATAAGCAAACAACACACGAAAAACAGAATCTGTCAAAAATAGAACAGTCTGTAGTAATCTGTAGCTAACGCAAACTTCTGGAACCCCAAAAATTCTAAAATAAATTTCTGTACGTGAGGAATTTATCTATTAATCATTTTAAAAAATAATTTACTAAATATCACTTTCCAAATAAAAATGGCAGCAATTCTCGTGAGCGCTAAAGTTTCTGTTTTTACAACAAGATCAAAAAGACTTCCCCCAAGTCTTCCCAACGGTTGTACTTGGCACAAACACTAATTAAACACAAAAAAACAAACAAAATAGAGGCTAGATAAATTATTTATTACTAAACAGGAGCAAAAAGCAAGGAATAAAAAAATTGGGTTGACTCCCAACAAGCGCTATCGTTTAACGCCCCTAGCTAGGCATAAAAGCAAGGATAGATCTAGGTATTGCCATCTTTGGTAGGCAATCCATAAGTGTCTCTCATAATAGATTCATATGGTAATTTTATTTTATTTCTAGAGAAGTGTTCCATGCCTTTTGTCGGTGTCAAAACCAGCGGATCTCGGGTAGGGGGTCCCAAACTGTGCATCTAGGCCGGATGGTAACAGGAGGCTAGGGACACGAAGTTTTACCCAGGTTCGGGCCCTCTTGATGGAGGTAAAGCCCTATGTCCTGCTTGATTCATATTGATGATATGCGTAGTACAAGAGTAGATCTACCACGAGGTCGGAGAGGCTAAACCCTATAAGCTAGCCTATGGTATGATTGTTGTTCTGTATGTTGTCCTACGGACTAAAACCCCCCGGTTTATATAGACACCGGAGAGGGTTAGGGCTACACAAAGTCGGTTACAATGGTAGGAGATCTACATATCCGTATCGCCAAGCTTGCCTTCCACGCCAAGGAAAGTCCCTTCCGGACACGGGACGAAGTCTTCAATCTTGTATCTTCATAGTCCAGGAGTCCGGCTGAAGGTATAGTCCGGCCATCCGAACACCCCCTAATCCAGGACTCCCTCAGTAGCCCCTGAACCAGGCTTCAATGACGACGAGTACGGCGTGCAGTTTGTCTTTGGCATTGCAAGGCGGGTTCCTCCTCCAAGTACTTCATAGAAGATTTTGAACACAAAGATAGTGTCCGGCTCTGCAAAATAAGTTTCCACATATTGCCATAGAGAGAATAATATTTTCACAAATCTAATCTGCTGACGTATTCCGTAGTGTGATGCACCACGGCCAAGCCTTTATTCGAATCGTTTTATTATCCCACCTCAGCACGTCATGCGAGGCGGTTTCCTTGGCACGTCTTGTCGAAGTAGAGATCGTGTCCCCTTATTCCAGGATTCTCATCAATAAGGGCGTGGGTAACCCAACCGCGCCATTGATTATGGCGCTTGGGGATAAGCGAGTTTTACCATGCTGGTGGGGACACATAGTTGCGTCCACCCATATAAGGGGATAAGGATCCACCTTTTCACCTACGCCTTCTTCCTCCTTTGCCTATCCATTCTTGCGCACCCGAGATCCAGCGCCCAAGTCCGCACTCCCCACCTCAACCTTCTCCAGCCATGTCTGGAGCGGGAGGCAAGTGGATGGTCTCCTCTGTTACGGAGGGACACATCAAAATACTAAGGAAGGCCGGATACTTATCTAACGACGTTGCGCACCGGCTTCCTGAAGAGGGGCAGCTCATCCCCACCCCTAGGCCCCATGAGAGGGTGGTGTTCCTCCCCCATTTCCTCCGCGGACTGGGCTTCCCTCTCCACCCATTTGTCCGGGGGCTCATGTTCTACTATGGCCTGGATTTCCACGATCTGGATCCGAACTTTGTCCTCAACATCTCGGCATTTATCGTCGTGTGCGAGGCTTTCCTCCGCATCCGCCCCCATTTCGGCCTATGGCTCAAGACTTTCAATGTCAAGCCGAAGGTGGTGCGCGGCAACCAGGCGGAGTGCGGAGGCGCCATGGTGGGCAAGATGCCCAACGTCTTATGGCTCGAGGGCTCCTTTGTGGAGACCCTGAAGGGGTGGCAATCGGGGTGGTTTTACATCACCGAGCCGCACGACCCTGAATGGGTCGCAGCCCCCGAGTTCCGATCCGGACCCCCCTACGCGACTCACCTCCTGGAAGGAGACGGGCCTGTCGTGGGGTAAAAAAGGAGAGCTGACCAGACTCCAAACATGCGTCCAAACCCTGGTGGACAAGAAGCTCAAACTTGTCAACGTAGTCCAGGTTATGCTCATCCACCGGATCCCCCCGTGTCAACAACGGGCTTTCAACCTGTGGGAGTTCGACCCGGCGTGGCACCGAACTCTGAGCAGGCTCTTCAAATCGACATATGAAGATGCCTGGAAGGTGCTTTTCAAGGGCGCCGAGGCCCCCGCATCCGCTACCGAGGATCGCGGATTCAGTACGCAGTGTCACGCTCATGCGGTAAGCTGTTTTTACCTTTTACAGGGTATCAGTTTTTCATAGTTTGACTCCATGCGGGATCTAAGCTCCTTACCTTTGACAGGATTGGCAGGAGACGTCCGGACAGACCAACTGTCCGGCTCCTTTGCCCGAAGGCCCAGCGGACGCTCGTTTGGCGAAGCTGCTGGTTCCGGCACCCCATGTGGTGCCGGAGAAGAAGGCCAAGAAGAAGGCCACGGGGACTCGAAAGAGTGCCCGGGGCCTGGAGGTGTCGGATCCCTCATCCGACGACTCCAAGACGCACTCCTCCCATGAAGACGAGGAGGAGGAAGAAGAGACCCCTCCCCCTCCAGCGGGGGAAGGGAATAAAAGGAAGGCCGCCCCAACTGGGGAGGCCGAAGGGTCCAAGAAGGGGAAAACCCTTCCTCCGGACTACTCCACCGACACCGACGACGGCGGAGAGGAGTGGCTGCTCAGGGCCAAGCCCCTGGCTAAATCGTAAGTATCTGGATACCAGAGTACTTCATAGTATTCCTTTATTGCACAACTTTCCCTTATGTCGAATATGTTTATGCAGCCCACCCAAAGACCGGCTCGACGCGTCGTCGAGCGGTTCACTGGACTCGTCGGACGTGAATTCACTTCCGACGGCTTCCTCCCCCGCCCTACAGACGACACCGAAGTGTTGTCCCAACAGGTTCCATGCCAGGAGGAGGTGGTCCTAGAGGCGCCGCAAGGCGACCTCCCGGACCCCAGGAGTGAAGGGGATAGAACCCCCCAGGGCTCCAAGTCCGGCTCTAGGCCGGACACCGCTCCGGAACCTTCAAAGGTTTTAGAGTCTGGCGGGCGACCTCCTTCCAAGAGGAGCAAGCCCACCGTGCCGGTGACCCCCGTCCAACCGGAGGCGCCGGACAGTTTGTTGGAGGTGCTCGAAGGCGCCTCCATCGACGAGGAGCACCGCACCATTATGAGTGCGGCGGTCCATAAGGTTCAGTCCGCCAAGAGCGGACTGACTGAAGCTTGTACTAGCCTTTTAACAGGCTTTGAGGTAAGTAAAGAATGTGTAAATAATATTACCGCATAGAAAGTAGCCCCTGATGCTCTATTTGGCGTTCGAGAAGAAAATCCGAATAGAGGATCAAATAAAATTCGCAGGAGTCTAACAAAAAGGAGTCAATACGCGTATGCAGGCTTCTCTGCTGGCGTCCGCCGCACTGACTGCGGAAGTGGACACGCTAAAGAAGAACCTCGAGCAGTCCGAGCAAGAGCTCGGGCGTGCCAAGAAGTAGCTCGAGGACAAGGAAGGTAAGAAATACCTTGTTTAAATATATATATAAAAAAGGGTGCAATTGCAAAAAATGACAGGATTATCGTGGCTATTGTAGGGTCCACATCTAAGGTGGCGACCCTTAAGCAAGCGCTGCTTGAGGCCAAGAAGAGGGCGGCCATGGAGCGCACCGAGCGGGAGAAGTATGAGGCCAAGGTTGGCAAGGTGCGGCAGGAGCTCCAGGCACTCATGGAAAAAGATGAGAGTTTGGAGCTTGACTCAAAGACGCGAGCGTCCAAGCTCGCGGTGGCTATTGAAAATGCCAAGTCTGCCAAGGCCGAATCCCAGAAGACCCTCTAGGAGTTGGATGAGGTGAAAAAGATAGCGGCGGGTAAGGCATTCTTTATGCAAAGCAAACACGTAAACATAAGTTACTTGTTACTTACCCGAATCTGGAGCTCTCCAGGAGCATTCGCAGATCTTCCCCGTAGCGTGTCCGATGCCACCGCATTCTATCAAGCCGAGGAGGGCAGCTCGACGGAGAAGGTGTTATGGTCTCAGTATGCTGAGGCCGGACACCCCGTGCCCCTGAGTGACCAGCTGAAGCAACCGGTCGAGCTCCACATGGCGGCCGAACAGGCCATGAAGGGCCTCATAGTTTGGCTGTGGCCTGGCGAGGCTCTGCCTAGGAGCTTTTTCGAGCTGGTGCGGCGGTTAGTGGGGGCCTGTCCAAGGCTCGAAGTCATCAAGCGCTCCGTCTGCATTGAAGGTGCCCGTAGGGCCCTTGCCCATGCTAAGGTGCACTGGGGCAAGCTGGATGCTGAGAAGCTTGTGAAGGACGGGCCACCGCCGGGGATGGAGCATCGAAAGCCTGAGAATTATTCTAAGGATGTTTTGAAGGGTGCCTGCCTTGTGGCGGATGAGTGTTGCAGGGATGTAATTTTTGAGTAAAACTCGCTCGTTTTGTCTTGTGCGCTAAAAACTTGTTCATATGCGCTAAGCAATGCTGTTAGAATTTAAAATATTACCTTCTGTGCGGCTGTTTATCAATTCTGAGAGATGGCGAGTCGTCGGCTTCTGCCCCTGTGCCGCTAGTGCTGGGGTGTTCGGGGATAAACTTGAGCGCTCTTTTTCCCATGTTTGGGTCCTTTGAGGGAGGCGCTCAGCACAACGAACAAGGCAATCGGACTATAATGCTTGAACACTCTCACTTAGCCATAGAATTCTATAATTTTAAATTTCAGCGAAGCCCCTGGTATTCGGAAGATCGAGTTCGGGGCGCTATCCACGCCTTGGCCGGACAGAGCCGACTCCTCGCTCTAAGCGGCATAAGTCTTTAGGGACTCGAAAAACCTCTCGAACAGCGGCCAGCTCTCGCTTCATCATGACAGTCAGTTTTAGCTTTCTCTACTGAGGTGCTCGACCCAGCTCAACTGGGGCACAATCGCAGTAGTTCTCCTAGTGCTACCTTAGCCGATATAGCGGAACGTAAGGCACCAAAACATAGGAGTCGGGCAAACCCAACTATTGACCCAAGACATGATTCGGAGCTGATGCATATAATGCTATAAGTTTGGGGTGCCACACTTGTTAAAGTGTTCGGACTTCTCACACCATATTGAGGGGTACTAAAGCCCCTGGCGTATTTTGGCCGTACCAAAGTGTACGGGTGCAACATGTCGTTAAGGAACATATATTTGTAAAAAAAAGAGTAATGCAAAAATAGACAGAAGCTATGCATTGTTTATTAAAAAGGGCTGCGATCGAAGCAGAACGATACAAATAATGCGATAAGCAAAAGGTTGGACTATTTAACATGTCCGTTCCAGGGGCAGGCTGCGGAATGGTAAGCGAAACAGGTATACTGCTCGTGATAGAGACCACCTAGGAGTTCCGTAATGCGGCATGGCTTGTCTGCTTCCCTGGTTCTTGCATCGTTTGTGCGGCAATTGAACTGCCGAACAGGCCTTCAGAAGAGTGGAGTCCTGAAAGTAAGAGAAAATTAAAAAATCGGCAGCCCCTGGTGCGGTTTAAGCCGTGTTTCGGGCGTGCCGTGATGGTGCCCCTCCCCCTGCACCCATGGTATTTCTAGAGCGTAGTTATGTACACGAAGTACTGGTGTCGCATTTTTGCGAGGGTTGGGGTTGGGGCCGCATTGTGACGCCTGCTCGGAACGTGCCAGGCGGTCTTGTTGTAGGTTACTCCGGGCGCGCTTGACGGTGTCCGGACGTTTAATGGCCGGACTAGAGAACTGCCTGGAGAGGCTGCTTTGTACTTCCGCAGCAAGGGCCGCCGTGTGCTCCTCCGTTCGGAGAGAGCGTTCGGTGTTTCCATTGACCGTAATTACTCCTCGAGGGCCTGGCATCTTGAGCTTAAGGTATGCTAGTGCGGTACCGCATTGAACTTGGCAAATGCAGTTCGCCCGAGCAGTGCGTGATAGCCACTGCGGAATGGGACTATGTCGAAGATTAGCTCCTCGCTTCGGAAATTATCCGGAGATCCGAAGACCACTTCAAGTGTGACTGAGCCTGTACAGTTGGCCTCTACACCTGGTATTACGCCTTTAAAGGTCGTTTTGGTGGGCTTAATCCTCGAGGGATCTATGCCCATTTTCCGCACTGTATCCTGGTAAAGCAGGTTCAGGCTACTGCCGCCGTCCATAAGGACTCTAGTGAGATGAAATCCGTCAATAATTGGGTCTAGAACCAATGCGGCGAATCCGCCATGACGGGTGCTAGTGGGATGGTCCCTTCGATCAAAGGTGATCGGGCAGGAGGACCATGGGTTGAACTTTGGGGCGACTGGCTCTATCGCGTATACGTCCCTTAACGCGCGCTTCCGCTCCCTCTTGGGGATGTGGGTTGCGTATATCATGTTCACCGTCCGCACTTGTGGGGGAAAACCCTTCTGTCCACTGTTGTTCGGCGGCCGGGGCTCTTCGTCGTCATCGCTATGCAGCCCCTTGTCTGTATTTTCGGCATTTAACTTGCCTGCCTGCTTGAACACCCAACAATCCCTGTTGGTGTGATTGGCCGGCTTTTCGGGGGTGCCATGTATCTGGCACAAGCGGTCGAGTATTCGGTCCAAACTGGACGGGCCCCTAGGATTTCTTTTGAATGGCTTTTTCCGCTGACCGGATTTATAGCCTCTGAATCCGGCATTAACTGCCGTATCCTCAGCATTGTCGCCGTTAGTGCGGCGCTTCTGCTTGTTGCGACGCGACCTGCCACTACTGTCCCTGGTATCCGAATTACCAGGGTTCTTGGTCATATTGTTGCTACGAGCAAGCCAGCTGTCTTCTCCCGCGCAAAAGCGGGTCATGAGTGTCGTGAGTGCTGCCATAGATTTCGGCTTTTCCTGTCCAAGGTGCCGGGCAAGCCACTCGTCACGGATATTGTGCTTGAAGGCTGCTAGGGCCTCAGCGTCCGGACAGTCGACTATTTGATTTTTCTTTGTTAGGAACCGTGTCCAGAATTGCCTGGCCGATTCCTCTGGCTGCTGAATTACGTGGCTTAGGTCATCGGCGTCTGGTGGTCGCACATAAGTGCCCTGGAAATTGTCGAGGAATGCGGCTTCCAGGTCCTCCCAACAACCGATTGATCCTGCTGGCAAGCTGTTAAGCCAATGCCGAGCTGGTCCTTTAAGCTTGAGTGGGAGGTATTTGATGGCGTGGAGATCATCGCCGCGGGCCATGTGGATATGAAGGAGATAATCCTCGATCCATACCGCAGGATCTGTTGTGCCATCATATGATTCGATGTTTACGGGTTTGAAACCCTCGGGGATTTGATGATCCATTACTTCGTTTGTGAAGCATAGTGGGTGTGCGGCGCCTTTGTACTGGGCTATATCACGACGTAGCTCCAATGAGCTTTGTCTACTGTGTTCGGCCCTACCAGATTTGTGTCCGGCGTGACGGTTACCGCCTCGAGTCATGGGGCGCCCATGCGATCCGTAGATCGATCTTGTTTGCCTTGCCTTGTCCTCCAACATATCTCATAGGTCTGGCGCACTTTCCCGTGCCTTGGTACGGGGTGCGGCTTGAGTGGAGGGCCGAGAGGCCTCTCTGTCGCGGCCACGAGGTGGCCCGTCGGCCGTATCAAGTGCTGGTGATATAGGTTTAAGTGCTTCCTCCTCTAATCGGGGTAGCAACCTGCGCTTTGGGTAGTCTTGGAGGGGCGTTCGAGTTTATGCTCTTCGGCCGCAAGGACTTCAGTCCATCTGTCGACTAGCAAATCTTGATAAGCTCTAAGCTGTTGCTGTTTTTTCTTGAGGCTTCTTGCCGTGGCCATAAGCCTGCGTTGAAAACGCTCTTGCTCGGCGGGATCCTCTGGCACGATGAATTCGTCATCGTCGAGGCTTGCCTCGTCTTCGGAGGGAGGCGTATAATTATCGTCCTCGACCTCTTTGTCTGCCGCTCTCTCATGAGGGCTGGCTTCTCCATCCTCCTGTGCTGAATCTTGCTGGAGGGGGTTTTCTTCGGCACTCTCCAGAGTATTATTATCTCCCGTGCTGGAGTCATCGTATTTGCTTTGGCGGGATTTTGAGCGGCGCCGCTGACGCTGGCGCTTAGGCTGTTTCTTGGAGGGGTCATCCTCCGCTGTTCCGTCGCCATCTCCTTCTTTTGGGGTGTCCACCATGTATATGTCATGACGAGGTGGCTTTCCAGGGCCTAATAGGCGCTGGTTCTTCATCGTCTCCTGCATCGGTGTCCATACCGTCGATGTCTTTGGAGTCGAAGTCAAGCATGTTGGTTAAATCGTCGATAGTGGCTAAAAAGTGGGTGGTGGGTGGGCTTTGAATTTCTTCACTGTCCGCATCCCAACCTTGCTGGCCGTAGTCCGGCCAGGGCTCTCCTGATAAAGAGAGAGACTTTAGTGTCTTCAGAATATCGCCGAAAGGCGAGTGCTGAAAGATGTCTGCGGCAGTAAACTCCATGATCGGCGCCCAATCAGATTCGATCGGCAGGGGCACGGAGGGTTCAGAGTCCGGAGAGGAGTCCGGCTCCTTGGAGTCATGAGTATCACGGAGTGCGGGGCTCGTATTCGGCTCGATCGCCGTTGGGATCGCAGCCCCCGAGGCGGCGTACAACCACCCATCCTCGATCGGCGCAGTTGGCTCCGAATTAAGGGTCGAAGCTGATGCGGGTGCGGCCTCCAGGGCACTGTTTGGTGGCAGAGCTAGATCATGCTCGTCGTGACACTGCGGCGCGCTCGGCAGTGGCTCGAATCCGTCGAGGATCAAGTCCCCGCTGATGTCAGCCGTGTAGTTTAAACTTCCAAATTTGACCTGACGGCCAGGGGCATAGCTTTCGATCTGCTCCAGACGGCCAAGTGAATTGGACCGCAGTGCGAAGCCGCCGAAGACGAAGATCTGTCCGGGGAGGAAGGTCTCACCCTGGACTGCATCGCTATTGATGATCGTAGGAGCCATCAAGCCTCACGGCGATGACACAGAGGAACTCTCAATGAAAGCACCAATGTTGATGTCAAAACTGGCGAATCTCGGGTAGGGGGTCCTGAACTGTGCGTCTAGGCTGGATGGTAACAGGAGGCAAGGGACACGAAGTTTTACCCAGGTTCGGGCCCTCTTGATGGAGGTAAAACCCTACGTCCTGCTTGATTTATATTGATGATATGGGTAGTACAAGAGTAGATCTACCATGAGATCGGAGAGGCTAAACCCTAGAAGCTAGCCTATGGTATGATTGTTGTTCTGTATTTTGTCCTACGGACTAAAACCCCCTGGTTTATATAGACACCGGAGAGGGTTAGGGTTACACAAAGTCGGTTACAATGGTAGGAGATCTACATATCCGTATCGCCAAGCTTGCCTTCCACGCCAAGGAAAGTCCCTTCCGGACACGGGACGAAGTCTTCAATCTTGTATCTTCATAGTCCAGGAGTCCAGCTTAAGGTATAGTCCGGCCATCCGGACACCCCTTAATCCAGGACTCCCTCAACTTTCCTTAACAGAAATTGGAATCTAATATTCCCTTCCTTCATATCAATAATTGCACGAATCGTTCTAAGGAAAGGTCTACCAAGAATAATAGGACATGAAGGATTGCAATCTATATCAAGAACAATGAAATCTACGGGCACATAGTTCCTATTTGAAACAATAAGAACATCATTAATTCTTCCCATAGGTTTCTTAATAGTGGAATCCGCAAGGTGCAAGTTTAAAGAACAATCATCAAAATCACGGAAACCTAGCAAATCACACAAAGTTTTTGGAATCGTGGAAACACTAGCACCCAAATCACACAAAGCATAGCACTCATGATATTTAATTTTAATTTTTATTGTAGGTTCACACTCATCATAAAGTTTTCTAGGGATAGAAACTTCCAACTCAAGTTTTTCTTCATAACATTGCATCAAAGCATCAATGATATGTCTAGTAAAAGCTTTATTTTGACTATAAGCATGAGGAGAATTTAGCATGGATTGCAACAAGGAAATACAATCTATCAAATAACAATTATCATAATTAAATTCCTTGAAATCCAAAATAGTAGGTTCATTGATATCTAAAGTTTTAACCTCTTCAATCCCACTTTTACCAATTTTTGCATCAAGATCTAAAAACTCCGAATTTTTGGAACGCCTTCTAGGTAAAGGTGGATCATCTTCAGTCCCATCATTATCAAGATTCATATTGAAAAACAAATATTTAATAGGAGACACAACAATCACTTTTAGATCTTCATCTTTATTATCATGAAAACTAGAAGAACACGCTTTCACAAAGCAATCTTTCTTAGCACGCATCCTAGCGGTTCTTTGTTTGCACTCATAAATGTAAATTCTCATGGCATTGAGAGACTCATTGATATAATGGTTAGGTGGAATAGATCTAAGTTTCAAAGAATCAACATCAAGAGAAATTCTATCAACGTTCCTAGCCAACTCATCAACCTTAAGCAATTTTTCTTCAAGCAAAGCATTGAAATTATTTTGTGAATTCATAAACTCCTTAACACTAGTCTCAAATTCAGAGGGCATCTTATTAAAATTTCCATAAGAATTGCTGTAGGAATTACCATATTATTACAGGAATTACTAGGAAACGGCCTAGAATTAAAATTACCTCTATACGCGTTATTACCAAAATTGTTCCTACCAACAAAATTCACATCCATAGATTCATTACTATTCTCAGTCAAGGTAGACAAAGGCACATCATTAGGATCAGAGGAAACACTCTTATTAGCAAACAATTTCATAAGTTCATCCATCTTTCCACTCAAAACATTAATTTCTTCAATTGCATGCACTTTTTTACTAGTAGATCTTTCGGTGTACCATTGAGAATAATTCACCATAATATTATCTAGGAGTTTAGTAGCTTCTCCTAAAGTGATTTCCATAAAAGTGCCTCCCGCGGCCGAATCTAAAAGATTTCTAGAAGCAAAATTCAATCCGGCATAAATTTTTTGTATAATCATCCAAAGATTCAAACCATGTGTAGGGCAGTTACGTATCATTAATTTCATCCTCTCCCAAGCTTGTGCAACATGTTCATGATCAAGTTGCTTAAAATTCATAATATCGTTTCTAAGAGAGATGATTTTAGTGGGAGGAAAATACTTAGAGATAAAAGCATCTTTGCACTTATTCCACGAATCAATACTATTTTAGGCAAAGACGAAAACCAAGCTTTACCATGATCTCCAAGGGAAAAAGGAAATAGCTTCAATTTAACAATATCATTGTCCACATCTTTCTTCTTTTGCATATCACACAAATCAACAAAGCTATTTAGATGGGTAGCGACATCTTCACTAGGAAGGCCGGCGAATTGATCTTTCATGACAAGATTCAACAAAGTAGCATTAATTTCACAAGATTCAGCATCGGTAAGAGGAGCAATTGGAGTGCTAAGAAAATCATTGTTGTTGGTATTGGTAAAGTCACACAATTTTGTATTATCTTGAGCCATCGTGACAAGCACGCAAACAAGAAGCAAGCGAAAAAGAGGCGAACAGAAAAAGAGAGGGCGAATAAAACGGCAAGGGTGAAGTGGGGGAGAGGAAAACGAGAGGCAAATGGAAAATAATGTAATGCGAGGGATAAGAGTTTGTGATGGGCACTTGATATGTCTTGACTTGTGCGTAGACTCCGACAACGGTGCCAGAAATGGCTCATTGTCGAGAGTCAAATCTTGACTTGACTTGGCGCGAATCTCCCCGGCAACGGCGCCAGAAATCCTTCTTGCTACCTCTTGAGCACTGCGTTGGTTTTCCCTTGAAGAGGAAAGGGTGATGCAGTAAAGTAGCATAAGTATTTCCCTCAGTTTTTGAGAACCAAGGTATCAATCCAGTAGGAGATCACGCTCGAGTCCCATGCACCTACACAAAGAAATAAGAACCTTGCAACCAACGCGATAAAGGGGTTGTCAATCCCTTCACGGTCACTTATGAGAGTGAGATATGATAGATATGATAAGATAATATTTTTGGTATTTTTATGATAAAAAGGAATCAAGATGCAAAGTAAAATAAACGACAATAGAAATAACTAAGTGTTGAAAGAATAATATGATGGAAGATAGACCCGGGGGCCATAGGTTTCACTAGTGGCTTCTCTCAGCATAAGTATTACGGTGGGTAAACGAATTACTGTCGAGCAATTGATAGAATTGAGCATAGTTATGAGAATATCTAGGTATGATCATGTATATACGCATCACATCCGCAACAAGTAGACCGAAATGATTCTGCATCTACTATTATTACTCCACACATCGATCGCTATCGAGCATGCATCTAGAGTATTAAGTTCATAAGAACAGAGTAATGCTTTAAGTAAGATGACATGATGTAGAGGGATAAACTCATGCAATATGATATAAACCCCATCTTTTTATCCTCGATGGCAACAATTCAATACATGCCTTGCTGCCCTGCTGTCACTGGGAAAGGATACCTCAAGATTGAACCCAAAGCTAAGCACTTCTCCCATTGCAAGAAAGATCAATCTAGTAGGTCAAACCAAACTGATAATTTGAAGAGACTTGCAAAGATAAGCCAATCATACATAAAAGAATTCAGAGGAGATTCAAATATTGTTCATAGATAAACTTGATCATAAACCCACAATTCATCGGATCTCGACAAACACACCGCAAAAGAAGATTACATCAAATAGATCTCCAAGAAGATCGAGGAGAACTTTGTATTGAGATCCAAAGAGAGAGAAGAAGCCATCTAGCTAATAACTATGGACCCGTAGGTCTGAAGTAAACTACTCACACATCACCAGAGAGGCCATGGAGTTGATGTAGAGGCCCTCCATGATCAATGCCCCCTCCGGCGGAGCTCCGGAAAAGGCCCCAAGATGGGATCACTCGGGTACAGAAGGTTGTGGCGGTGGGATTAGGTTTTCGTGGTGCTCCTGGATGTTTGGGGGGGGGGTACATGGATATATGTAGGAGGAAGAAGTAGGTCGGTGGAGCAACAAGGGGCCCACAAGGGTGGAGGGCGCTCCCAGGAGGGTAGGCGTGCCCCCAGCCTCGTGGCTTCCTCGGTTGTTTCTTGACGCCCACTCCAAGTCTCCTAGATCACGTTTGTTGAGAAAATCACGTTCTCGAATATTTCATTCCGTTTGGACTTCGTTTGATATTCCTTTTCCGTGAAACACTGAAATAGGAAAAAAGCAATTTGGGCTGGCCCTCCGGTTAATAGGTTAGTCCTAAAAATGATATAAAAGTGTAAAACAAAGCCCATTAACATCCAAAATAGATAATATAATAGCATTGAGCAATCAAAATTATAGATATGTTGGAGACGCATCAGTCTGCGTAAACCCAAACACTTTGATCATCTCATCAAAGCGAATGTTCCAACTTCAAGATGCTTGCACCAACCCATAGATTGAGCGCTGGAGCTTGGATACCTTGTCAGCATTCTTAGGATCGACAAAACCTTCTGGCTGCATCATATACAATTATTCCTTAAGTTAACCATTAAGGAATGCCATTTTGACGTCCATTTGCCATATCTCATAATCATAGAATGCGGCAATGGCTAACATGATTCGGACGGACTTCAGCTTCTCTACGGTGAGAAGGACTCATCGTAGTCAACCCCTTGAACTTGTCGATAACCCTTAGCGACAAGCTGAGCCTTATAGATGGTCACATTACCATCCGCGTCTGTCTTCTTCTTAAAGATCCATTTATTTTCTATGGCTTACCAATCATCGGGCAAGTCTGTCAAGGTCCATACTTTGTTTTCATACATGGATCCTATCTCGGATTTCATGGCTTCAAGCCATTTGTTGGAATTCGGGCCCGCCATCGCTTCTTCATTGTTTGAAGGTTCACCGTTGTCTAACAACATGATTTCCAGACATGGTTGTCATACCACTATGGTGCGGAATGTGTCCTCGTGGACCTACGAAGTTTAGTAGAAACTTGATCCTAAGTTTCATGATCATCATCATTAACTTCCTCTCTAGTCGGTGCAGGCACCACAGAAATATCTTCCTGAGCTGCGCTACTTTCCGGTTCAAGAGGCAGTACCTCATCAAGTTCTACTTTCCTCCCACTTACTTCTTTCGAGAGAAACTCTTTCTCTAGAAAGGATCCATTCTTGGCAACAAAGATCTTGGATTCGGATCTGAGGTAGAAGGTATACCCGATAGTTTCCTTAGGGTATCCTATGAAGACGCATTTTTTGACTTGGGTTCGAGCTTTTCAGGTTGAAATTCTTGACATAAGCATCGCATCCCCAAACTTTCAGAAACGACAGCTTAGGTTTCTTTCCAAACCATAATTCATACGGTGTCATCTCAACGGATTTTGACGGAGCCCTATTTAAAGTGAATGCGGCAGTCTCTAAAGCATAACCCCAAAATGATAGCGGTAGATTGGTAAGAGACATCATAGATCACAGCATATCCAATAGAGTGCGATTACGACGTTCAGACACACCATTTCGCTGAGGTGTTCCAGGCGGCGTGAGTTGTGAAACAATTCCACATTTCCTTAAGTGTGTGCCAAACTCGTGACTCAAGTATTCTCCTCCATGACCTGATCGTAAGAACTTTATTTTCCTATCATGTTGATTCTCTACCTCACTCTAAAATTCTTTGAACTTTTCAAAGGTCTCATACTTGTGCTTCATTAAGTAGACATACCCATATCTACTTAAGTCATCAGTGAGGGTGAGAACATAATGATAGCCACCGTGAGCCTCAACGCTCATTGGACCGCACACATCAGTATGTATGATTTCCAATAAGTTGGTTGCTCGCTCCATTGTTCCGGAGAATGGAGTCATTGTCATTTTGCCCATGAGGCAAGGTTCGCACGTGTCAAATGATTCATAATCAAGAGGCTCCAAAATTCATTTGCATGGAGTTTCTTCATGCATTTGACAACAATGTGACCAAGGCGGCAGTGCCACAAGTATGTGGGACTATCATTATCAACCTTACATCTTTTTTCATTCACACTATGAATATGTGTAACATCACGTTCGAGATTAAACAAAAATAAACCATTGACCAGCGGGGCATGACCATAAAACACATCTCTCATATAAATGGAACAACCATTAATCTTGGATTTAAATGAGTAGCTGATGTCTACTACACAACCTTCTTCTTGTAGACGTTGTTGGGCCTCCAAGTGCAGAGGTTTGTAGGATAGTAGCAAATTTCCCTCAAGTGGATGACCTAAGGTTTATCAATCTGTAGGAGGCGTAGGATGAAGATGGTCTCTCTCAAGCAACCCTGAAACCAAATAACAAAAAGTCTCTTGTGTCCCCAACACACCCAATACCATGGTAAATTGTATAGGTGCACTAGTTCGGCGAAGAGATGGTGATACAAGTGGTATATGGATAGTAGATATGAGTATTTGTAATCTGAAATTATAAAAACATCAAGGTAGCAAGTGATAAAAGTTAGCGTAAACGGTATTGCAATGTGTGGAAACAAGGCCTAGGGTTCATACTTTCGCCAGTGTAAGTTCCCTCAACAATACTAACATAATTGGATCACATAACTATCCCTCAACATGCAACAAAGAGTCTCCAAAGTCACTAATAGCGGAGAACAAATGAACAGATTATGGTAGGGTACGAAACCGCCTCAAAGTTATTCTTTCCAATCAATCCGGTGGGCTATTCCTATAAGTTTCACAAACAGCCCTAGAGTTCGTACTAGAATAACACCTTAAGACACAAATCAACCAAAACCCTAATGTCACCTAGATACTCCAATGTCACCTCAAGTATCCGTGGGTATGCATCACACAATCTCAGATTCATCTATTCAACCAACACAAAGGACCTCAAAGAGTGCCCCAAAGTTCTACCGGAGGATCACGACGAAAACGTGTGCCAACCCCTATGCATAGGTTCATGAACCCGCAAGTTGGTCACCAAAACATACATCAAGTGGCACACGGTATCCCATTGTCACCATAGATATCCACGGCAAGACATACATCAAGTGTTCTCAAATCTTTAAAGACTCAATCTGATAAGATTACTTCAAAGGGGAAACTCAATTCATTACAAGATAGAAGAGGGGGAGGAGAAACATAAGATCCAACTATAATAGCAAAGATCGCGATACATCAAGATCATGCCAAATCAAGAACACGAGAGAGAGAGATCAAACACATAGCTACTGGTACATACCCTCAGCCCCGAGGGAGAACTACTCCCGCCTCGTCATGGAGAGCACCGGGATGATGAAGATGGCCACCAGGGAAGGATTGCCCCCTCCGGCAGGGTGCCGGAACGGGTCTAGATTGGTTTTCGGTGGCTATGGAGGCTTCTGGCGGCGGAACTCCCGATCTATTATGCGTTCTGGAAGTTTTAGGTCACGTGGGTATATATGGGTGCAGGGAGGACGTCGGAGGAGCCACGGGGGTCCCACGAGACAGGGGGCGCGCCCTAGGGGGGGGGGGCGCCCCCACCCTCGTGAGCACCTCGTGTCTCCCCTGATGTGGGGTCCAAGTTCATCAGGTGTGTTTCCTTCCAAAAATAACTTCTCCAGTTGATTTCGTTCCGTTTCGACTCCGTCTGATATTCCTTTTCTTCGAAACACTGAAATAGGCATAAAACAGCAAATCTGGGCTGGGCCTCTGGTTAATAGGTTATTCCCAAAAGTAATATAAAAGTGTATAATAAAGCCCATAAACATTCAAAACAGTAGATAATATAGCATGGAGCAATCAAAAATTATAGATACGTTGGAGACGTATCAAGCATCCCCAAGCTTAATTCCTGCTCGTCCTCGAGTAGGTAAATGATAAAAAAGATAATTTTTGATGTGGAATGCTAGTTGGCATAATTTCAATGTAATTCTTCTTACTTGTGATATGAATATTCAGATCCGTAAGATGCAAGACAAAAGTTTAATATTGACATACAAATAATAATACTTCAAGCATACTGACTAAGCAATCATGTCTTCTCAAAATAACATGGCCAAAGAGAGCTATCCCTACAAAATCATATAGTGTGGCTATGCTCCATCTTCACCACACAAAGTATTTAAATCATGCACAACCCCGATGACAAGCCAAGCAATTGTTTCATACTTTCGATGTTCTCAAACTTTTTCAATCTTCACGCAATACATGAGCGTGAGCCATGGACATAGCACTATAGGTGGAATAGAATGGTGGTTGTGGAGAAGACAAAAAGGAGAAGATAGTCTCACATCAACTAGGCGTATCAACGGGCTATGGAGATGCCCATCAATAGATATCAATGTGAGTGAGTAGGGATTGCCATGCAACGGATGCACTAGAGCTATAAGTATATGAAAGCTCAAAAAGAAACTAAGTGGGTGTGCATCCAACTTGCTTACTCATGAAGACCTAGGGCATTTTGAGGAAGCCCTTCATTGGAATATACAAGCCAAGTTCTATAATGAAAGATTCCCACTAGTATATGAAAGTGACAACATAGGAGACTCTCTATCATGAAGATCATGGTGCTACTTTGAAGCACAAGTGTGGTAAAAGGATAGCAGCATTGCCCCTTCTCTCTTTTTCTCTCATTTTTTTCATTTTTTCATTTTTTTATTTTTTATTTGGGCCTTCTCTTTTTTATGGCCTCTTTTTTATTTTCTTATTCGGGCTTCTTTGGCCTCTTTTTATTTTTTTATTTTCGTCCGGAGTCTCATCCTGACTTGTGGGGGAATCATAGTCTCCATCATCCTTTCCTCAGTGGGACAATGGTCTAATAATGATGATCATCACACTTTTTATTTTTCTTACAACTCAAGAATTACAACTCGATACTTAGAACAAGATATGACTCTATATGAATGCCTCCGGCGGTGTACCGGGATGTGCAGTGATGCATGAGTGACATGTATGAAAGAATTATGAACGGTGGCTTTGCCACAAATACAATGTCAACTACATGATCATGCTAAGCAATATGACAATGATGAAGCGTGTCATAATAAACGGAAGGGTGGAAAGTTGCATGGCAATATATCTCGGAATGGCTATGGAAATGCCATAATAGGTAGGTATGGTGGCTGTTTTGAGGAAGGTATATGGTGGGTTTATAGTACCGACGAAAGTTGCACGGTACTAGAGAGGCTAGCAAAGGTGGAAGGGTGAGAGTGCGTATAATCCATGGACTCAACATTAGTCATAAAGAACTCACATACTTATTCCAAAAATATACAAGTTATCAAAGCAAAGTATTACGCGCATGCTCCTAGGGGGATAGATTGGTAGGAAAAGACCATCGCTAGCCCCCGACCGCCACTCATAAGGAAGACAATCAATAAATAAATCATGCTCCGACTTCATCACATAACGGTTCACCATACGTGCATGCTACGGGAATCACAAACTTCAACACAAGTATTTCTCAAATTCATAACCACTCAACTAGCATGACTCTAGTATCACCATCTCCATATCTCAAAACAATAATCAAGCATCAAACTTCTCATAGTATTCAACACACTCATAAGAGAATTTTATTATTCTTGAATACCTAGCATATTAGGATTTTAAGCAAATTACCATGCTATTGAAGACTCTCAAAATAATATAAGTGAAGCATGAGAGTTCATCTATTTATTCAAAATAAAACTACCACCATGCTCTAAAAGATATAAGTGAAGCACTAGAGCAAACGACAAACTACTCCGAAAGATATAAGTGAAGATCAATGAGTAGTTGAATAATTATGCAACTATGTGAAGACTCTCTAACATTTAGTAATTTCAGATCTTGGTATTTTATTCAAACAGAAAGCAAAGCAAAAGAAAATGACATGACGCTCCAAGGAAAACACATACCATGTGGCGAATAAAAATATAGCTCCAAGTAAAGTTACCGATGAACGAAGACGAAAGAGGGGATGTCACCCGGGGCATCCCCAAGCTTAGATGCTTGGTTATCATTGTATATTACCTTGGGGTGCCTTGGGCATCCCCAAGATTAGGCTCTTGCCACTCCTTATTCCATAGTCCATCGAATCCTTACCCAAAACTTGAAAACTTCACAACACAAAACTTAACAGAAAACTCGTAAGCTCCGTTAGTATAAGAAATTACATCACTACTTCTAGGTACTGTAATGAACTCATTATTTATTTATATTGGTGTTAAACCTACTGTATTCCAACTTTTCTATGGTTTATAAACTATTTTACTAGCCATAGATCCATCAAAATAAGTAAACAACACATGAAAAACAGAATCTGTCAAAAACAGAACAGTCTGTAGTAATCTGAATCAAACGTATACTTATGGAACTCATAAAATTCTAAAATAAATTTCTGGACCTGAGTAATTTATCTATTAATCACCTGCAAAAAGAATTAACTAAATATCACTGTCCAAATAAAAATGGCAGCAGTTCTCGTGAGCGCTAAAGTTTCGGTTTTTGACTGCATGATCAACAAGACTTTCCCCAAGTCCTCCCAAAGGTTCTACTTGGAACAAACACTAATTAAAAGCACAAAACCACATATGAACAGAGGCTAGATGAATTATTTATTACTAAACAGGAAAAAAAGCAAGGAACAAAAATAAAATTGGGTTGCCTCCCAACTAGAGCTATCGTTTAATGCCCCTAGCTAGGCATGATGATTTCAGTGATGCTCACATAAAAGATAAGAATTGTAACATAAAGAGAGCATCATGAAGAATATGACTAGAACTTTTAAGTCTAACATGCTTCCTATGCATAGGGATTTTGTGAGCAATCAACTTGTGGGAACAATAATCAACTAGCATAGGAGGGTAAAACAAGCATAACTTCAAAACTTTAAGCACATAGAGAGGAAACTTGATATTATTGCAACTCCTAAAAGCATATATTCCTCCCTCATAATAATTTTCAGTAGCATCATGAATGAATTCAACAATATAACCAGTTCCTAAAGCATTCTTTTCATGACCTATAAGCATAGAAATTTTATTACTCTCCACACAAGCAAGATTCTTCTCATTCGGGATAGTGGGAGTATCATAAGAGACTTGAATATTATAAATTGTTTCCACATTAAAAGAGTAATGTTCAGAAAAGGGGTACCATAATCATGACAAGTTTTATAAATATAACCCTCCCTACTTTTTATAGCATATGTATCATCACAATAATTATCATAAGTAGGAGGCATGTTATTATCATTATGAATTTGCATATCAAAACTTGGGAGACTAAAATATAATCTTCATCAAGCGTAGCATCCCCAAGCTTGGGACAAACATTAATTGCAGCAAATATATTCTCAAATATGTCATCCTCATCAAACATAGCTTCCCCAAGCTTGGGCCTTTTCGTATCATAAGCATAATCTCTCATCATTAATAGCATGGATAGCACCAATAGTATAGCAATTATTATATTCTTCCAAGCAAGTGCCAAAAAGATTTTCAAGATCATAAGAAGTATCATTATCTTCCACAATTATATTTTCATGAGGCACAGTGGTAATATGATCAACATTATTTGGGAGAGATATCTTTTTACCTCTCTTCCTTTTTCTTTTCTTCTTCTTCACCACATCATGCGTGGGTTCAATCCTCTTTTTGGAGCTCCTTATTAATGAGATTGGTTGAATAGGAGGCTCCTCCTCGTTACCTGATTCATGATAAGAAATAATAGGAGGTTATTGGGAAGTCTCTTCCCTTTCATTAGTATTCTCTTCATCTTCTAATTGTTTTCCTTTCTTTATATAGTTGGCAATATAAGGATTTTCAATGCAATTCACCGCACAATACATATAAACCTTCTCTAGATCAATATCAAGGAATTTCTCAAGGTTATATTCTGGAATATGCTTAGTTTGACGTTTCAATTCTTCATAACCCAAAAGCAAACTTAGTTCATTATAATGTGCAAGGGAAATCAAGTCATCACAATTGGACACGATTCGGTCATGAAACAATTTGCATTTGATATTTAAATGACCATGTTCATTACAAAGTTCACAAGTATGGTAAAGATATTTTAAATTTTCAGCACTCTCATCAAAACTTTCTTGCAACAATTTAGTTTCTAAACACTTATGCCTCTTGCAATATCTATCTTCCCTGTTTGGTGTGCATTTGCAAACCCAATCTACTCCGCAAAAATTGACATGTTTATAGGAGGCATTTTCATCACAACTAGTGCAATCATCATTAGCATCATGGATATTCAAAGAATTCATACTAACAACATTGCAATCATGCTCATCATTCAAAGATTTAGTGTCAAACATTTTACGGATTTATTCTTCTAGCACTTGAGCACAATTATCCTTTCCATCATACTCACGAAAGATATTAAAAAGTGAAGCGTATGAGACAAACTCAATTCCATTTTTTATAGTTTTCTTTTATAAACTAAACTAGTGATAAAACAAGAAACTAAAAGACTCGATTGCAAGATCTAAAGATATACCTTCAAGCACTCACCTCCCCGGCAACGGCGCCAAAAAAGAGCTTGATGTCTACTACACAACCTTCTTCTTGTAGACATTGTTGGGCCTCCAAGTGCAGAGGTTTGTAGGACAGTAGAAAATTCTCAAGTGGATGACCTAAGGTTTATCAATCCATAGGAGGCTTAGGATGAAGATGGTCTCTCTCAAGCAACCCTGCAACCAAATAACAGAAAGTCTCTTGTGTCCCCAACACACCCAATACAATGGTAAATTTTATAGGTGCACTAGTTCGGCAAAGAGATGGTGATACAAGTGGTATATGGATAGTAGATATGAGTATTTGTAATCTGAAATTATAAAAACATCAAGGTAGCAAGTGATAAAAGTGAGCGTAAACGGTATTGCAATGTGTGGAAACAAGGCCTAGGGTTCATACTTTCGCTAGTGTAAGTTCCCTCCACAATACTAACATAATTGGATCACATAACTATCCCTCAACATGCAACAAAGAGTCACTCCAAAGTCACTAATAGCAGAGAACAAACGAAGAGATTATGGTAGGGTACGAAACCACCTCAAAGTTATTCTTTCCAATCAATCCGGTGGGCTATTCCTATAAGTTTCACAAACAGCCCTAGAGTTCGTACTAGAATAACACCTTAAGACACAAATCAACCAAAACCCTAATGTCACCTAGATACTCCAATGTCACCTCAAGTATCCATGGGTATGATTATACGATATGCATCACACAATCTCAGATTCATCTATTCAACCAACACAAAGGACCTCAAAGAGTGCCCCAAAGTTCTACCGAAGAATCACGACGAAAACGTGTGCCAACCCCTATGCATAGGTTCATAAACCCGCAAGTTGGTCACCAAAACATACATCAAGTGGCACACGGTATCCCATTGTCACCACAGATATCCATGGCAAGACATACATCAAGTGTTCTCAAATCTTTAAAGACTCAATCCGATAAGATTACTTCAAAGGGGAAACTCAATTCATTACAAGAGAGAAGAGGGGGAGGAGAAACATAAGATCCAACTATAATAGAAAAGCTCGCGATACATCAAGATCGTGCCAAATCAAGAACACGAGAGAGAGATCAAACACATAGCTACTAGTACATACCCTTAGCCCCGAGGGAGAACTACTCCCTCCTCGTCATGGAGAGCACCGGGATAATGAAGATGGCCACCGGGGAAGGATTGCCCCCTCCGGCAGGGTGCCAGAACGGGTCTAGATTAGTTTTCGATGGCTATGGAGGCTGCTGGCGGCGGAACTCCCGATCTATTATGCGTTCTGGAAGTTTTAGGTCACGTGGGTATATAAGGGTGCAGGGAGGATGTTGGAGGAGCCACAGAGGGTCCCACGAGACAGGAGGGCGCGCCCTAGGAGGGGGGGGGTGCCGCCACCCTCGTGAGCACCTCGTGTCTCCCCTGACATGGGGTCCAAGTTCATGAGGTGTGTTTCCTTCCAAAAATAACTTCTCCAGTTGATTTCGTTCCGTTTCGACTCCGTCTGATATTCCTTTTCTTCAAAATACTAAAATAGGCATAAAACAACAAATCTGGGCTGGGCCTCCGGTTAATAGGTTAGTCCCAAAAGTAATATAAAAGTGTATAATAAAGCCCATAAACATTCAAAATAGTAGATAATATAGCATGGAGCAAACAAAAATTATAGATACGTTGGAGACATATCAGTAGCCATCTCGCATTAAACGAGATCCAGATACAATATTCATGCTCAAAGCTGGTACTAAATAACAATTATTGAGGTTTAAAACTAATCCCGTAGGTAGATGTAGAGGGAGCGTGCCGACGGCGATCACATCGACCTTGGAACCATTCCCGACACGCATCTTCACCTCGTCCTTCGCCAGTCTCCGCTTATTCACAGCTCCTGTTTTGAGTTACAAATATGAGCAACCACACTGGTATCAAATACCCAGGAGCTACTATGAGCGCTGGTAAGGTACACATCAATAACATGTATATCACATATACCTTTGGCGTTGCCGGCCTTCTTATCCGCTAAGTACTTGGGGCAGTTCCGCTTCCAGTGACCATTTCCCTTACAATAAAAGCACTGAGTCTCGGGCTTGGGTCCATTCTTTGGCTTCTTCCCGGCAACTGATTTACCGGGCGCGGCAACTCCCTTACCGTACTTCTTGAAGTTCTTCTTACCCTTGCCTTTCTTGAAACTAGTGGGTTTATTCACCATCAACACTTGATGTTCCTTTTTGATTTCCACCTCCGCTGATTTCAACATTGAATATAACTCAGGAATGGACTTCTCCATCCCTTGCATATTGTAGTTCATCACAAAGCTCTTGTAGCTAGGTGGAGGCGACTGGAGGATCCTGTCAATGACCGAGTCATCTGGAAGATTAACTCCCACCTGAGACAAGCGGTTGTGCAACCCAGAAATTTTGAGTATATGCTCGCTGACATAACTGTTTTCCTCCATCTTTCAACTGTAGAACTTGTCGGAGACTTCATATCTGTCGACCCAGGCATGAGCTTGGAAAACCATTTTTAGCTCTTGGAACATCTCATATGCTTTGTGCTGCTCAAAACGCTTTTGGATCCCTGGTTCTAAGCTGTAAAGCATGCCGCACTGAACCAGGGAGTAATCATCACTACGCGACTGCCAGGCGTTCATAACGTCTTGAGTTGCTGATAAAATGGGTGCATCACCTAAAGGTGCTTCAAGGACATATGCTTTCTTGGCAGCTATGAGGATGATCCTCAAGTTACGGACCAAATCTGTATAGTTGCTACCATCATCTTTCAGCTTGGTTTTCTCTAGGAACGCGTTGAAGTTGAGGGCAAAATTAGCGTGGGCCATTTGATCTACAAGACATATTGTAAAGACATTTTAGACTAAGTTCATCATAATTAAGTTCATCTAATCCAATTATTTAATGAACTCCCACTCAGACAGACATCCCTCTAGTCATCCAAGTGATACATGATCCAAATTGACTAGGTCGTGTCCGATCATCACGTGAGACGGACTAGTCATCAACTGTGAACATCTCCATGTTGATCATATCTACTATACGACTCATGTTCGACCTTTCGGTCTCTCGTGTTCCGAGGCCATGTCTGTACATGCTAGGCTCGTCAAGTCAACCTAAGTGTTTTGCATGTGTAAATCTGGCTTACACCCATTATATGCGAACGTTAGAATCTATCACACCCGATCATCATGTGGTGCTTCAAAACAATGAACCTTTGCAACGATGCACAGTTAGGGGGGAACACTTCTCTTGAAATTTTAGTGAGGGATCATCTTATTTATGCTACCATCGTTCTAAGCAAATAAGATGTAAACATGACAAACATCACATGCAAATCATAAAGTGACATGGTATGGCCAATATTATCTTGCGCCTTTGATCTCCATCTTCGAGGCGCGGCATGAACAACATCGTCACCGGCATGACACCATGATCTCCATCATCATGATCTCCATCATCGTGTCTTCATGAAGTTGTCTCTCTAACTATTACTTCTACTACTATGGATAATGGTTAGCAATAAAGTAAAGTAATTACATGGCGTTTTCATTGACATGCAGGTCATAAATAAATTAAGACAACTCCTATGGCTCCTGCCGGTTGTCATACCCATTGACATGCAAGTTGTGATTCCTATTGCAAGAACATGATCAATCTCATACATCACATATATCATTCGTCACATCCTTTTGGCCATATCACATCACATAGCATACCTTGCAAAAACAAGTTAGATGTCCTCTAATTATTGTTGCATATTTTACGTGGCTACTATGGGTTTCTATCAAGAACATTTCTTACCTACGCAAAACCACAACGGTGATATGCCAATTGCTATTTACCCTTCATAAGGACCCTTTTTATCGAATCTGATCCGACTAAAGTGGGAGAGACAGACACCCGCCAGCCACCTTATGCATCAAGTGCATGTCAGTTGGTGGAACCAGTCTCACGTAAGCGTACGTGTAAGGTCGGTCTGGGCCACTTCATCCCACAATGCCGCCAAATCAAGATAAGACTAGTAAAGGTAAGCAAATTGAACAAATCATCACCCACAACTGCTTTGTGTTCTACTCGTGCATAGAATCTACACATGGACCTAGCTCATGATGCCACTGTTGGGGATCATAGCAATAATTCAAAATTTTCCTATGTGTCACCAAGATCAATCTAGGAGATGCTAGCAACGAGAGAGAGGAAGTGCATCTTCATACCCTTGAAGATCGCTAAGCGGAAGCGATGCAAGAACACGGTTGGTGGAGTCGTACATGTAGCGATTCAGATCATGGTCGATTCCGGTCTAAGCGCCGAACAACGGCGCCTCTGCGTTCAACACACGTACAGCCCGGGGATGTCTCCTCCTTCTTGATCTAGCAAGGGGAGAGGAGAAGTTGAGGGAGAACTCTGGCAGCACGACGGCGTGGTGGTGATGGAGCTCGTGGTTCTCCGGCAGAGCTTTGCCAAGCGCTACGGAGGAGGAGGAGGTGTAGGAGAGAGGGAGGGCTGCGCCAAGGGAAGGGTATGGCAGCCCTCCCACCCCCCACTATTTATAGGGGCAAGGGAGAGGGGGCCAACCCCCCAGATCCCATCTACAAGGGGGGCAAGGGGGCGGCTTGCCCCCCAAGCTAGGTGGAGCGCCCCCTCTAGGGTTTCCCCAAACCCTAGGCGCATGGGCCCTAGGGGGAATTGGCGCCCAGCCCACCTAGGGGCTGGTTCCCCTCTATATTCAGCCCATAGGGCCCTTCGGGGCAGGTGGACCCTCCCGGTGGACCCCCGGAACCCCTTCGGTGGTCCCGGTACAATACCGGTAACCCCCCGAACACTTCGGGTGACCGAATAAGGACTTCCCATATATAAATCTTCACCTCCGGACCATTCCGGAACTCCTCGCAACGTCCGGGATCTCATCTGGGACTCCGAACAACCTTCGGCAACCACATACTATTCCCATAACAACTCTAGAGTCACCGAACCTTAAGTGTGTAGACCCTATGGGTTCGGGAACAATGCAGACATGACCAAGACATCTCTCCGGCCAATAACCAATAGCAGGATCTGGATACCCATGATAGCTCCCACATGTTCCATGATGATCTCATCGGATGAACCATGATGTCGGGGATTCAATCAATCCCGTATACAATTCCCTTTGTCCATCGGTATGTTACTTGCCCGAGATTCGATCGTCGGTATCTCTATACCTCATTCAATCTCGTTACCGGCAAGTCTCTTTACTCGTTCTATAACGCATGATCCCGTGGCGAACTCCTTAGTCACATTGAGCTTGTTATGATGATGCATTACCGAGTGGGCCTAGAGATACCTCTCCGTCATACGGAGTGACAAATCCCAGTGTTGATTCATGCCAACCCACCAGATACTTTCGGATATACCTGTTAGTACACCTTTATAGCCACCCAGTTATGTTGTGACGTTTGGTACACCCAAAGCATTCCTACGGTATCCGGGAGTTGCACAATATCATGGTCTAAGGAAATGATACTTGACATTAAAAAAATCTTTAGCAGACGAACAACACGATCTTGTGCTACACTTAGGATTGGGTCTTGTCCATCACATCATTCTCCTAAGGATGTGATCCCGTTATCAATGGCATCCAATGTCCATGGTCAGGAAACCATGACCGTCTATTGATCAACGAGCTAGTCAACTAGAGGCTTACTAGGGACATATTATGATCTATGTATTCACACATGTACTACGATTTCCGGCTAATACAATTATAGCATGAACAATAGACAATTATCATGAACACGGAAATATAATAATAACCACTTTATTATTGCCTCTAGGGCATATTTCCAATAGAAGTTGTTGCGAAAGGCGTCTTCCAAGTCTTCCCAGTTGCTAATGGAGTTCTCTGGGAGGCTATTTAGCTAGTGCCGGTCTGGTCCCTTTAATTTTAGTGGCAGGTATTTGATAGTATGGAGATCATCACCGCGGGCCATGTTGATATGGAGAAGAAAATCCTCAATCCATACTACGGGGTCGGTTGTTCCATCATATGATTCGATATTCATAGGTTTAAACCCTTCTAGGAATTCATGCTCCATTACTTCCTCAGTGAAGCATAGGGGGTGTGCGACGCCTCTATAGCGGGCGACATCGCGGCAGAGTTCGGCAAATGTCCCTATGCGGTTTTCACCCTGAGTGAGGTTGTGTTGATCAGGCCCGGCCTGATAGCCGTCCTTTTGTGTTGGGGCGCGTCCCCGTGACCCATAGATTGATCTGGCTAGGCCCCTAGGTTCCAGGTCCTACCGTAGGTCGTAGGTGTAATCCCTGCCTTTACGGCGGGGTAATGTGGTATGGTGTTCGACTTGGGTAGCCGTTTTGTCTCAGCCACGCGGTGGCCGATCTAGTTTATCGGCTGCGTTACATGCAGATGTTAGGGGCTCCCGCGCCTCAATTTCGAATTGGGGTAACAACTTACGCTTCGGGTAGCTTTTGGTTCGTCGTGTGAGGCCATATTCTTTGGATGCCAGGACATTAGTCTAGCTATCGTTGAGCGTATCCTGTTCAGCTTGAAGGCGTTGCTGCTTCCTTTTCAGGCTCCTCGTGGTTGCGATGAGCTGTTTATTAAAGCGTTCTTGCTTGAGGGGTTCCTCTGGCACAATGAAGCCTTTGTCGCCAAGGCTTATTTCGTCTTTGGAGGGGGGCATATAATTGCTGTCCTCCGAGTCCGCGTTTCCGACTGGCTCGTCAGGGTTACCCTGCCCCTCCTCCCTATCATCTTGTTCGGGTGTTGGTTCGACGAGTGCGTATGGGTCTTTGACATTCTCCGGAGTGTTATTGTCTCCATTGCCGGTATTGCTTTCTTTGTCGCGGCGTGATTTTCAATGGCGCCGCTGATGCTGCCGCTTTGGTGGTTTATCAGTGTTATTGTCCTTAATTGGATCCTTACTACCTTCATCGCCATCCTATTTTGGCATATCCACCATGTATACGTCGTATGTGGAGGTGGCGGTCTAGCATCGGTATGCGGCGGGTTTTGGCTTTGTTCATCTCTGGCATCGACATCCATACCATAGATGTCTTTGGAGGTACGGTCAAGCATGTCGGTTAGATCTTCGACAGTGGCTATGAAGTGGATGCGGGTGGGACGTAAAATTCCCCACCCTCAGCCCCTAGTCCAGGCTAGGCGTAGTTCGGACATTGCCCCTCTGTAATGACGAGGGATCGCATTAAGTCCAAAGCCTTGCTTAAAGGCAAGGTTTGGCCAGGGAGAAGAGAGTCTGTGGAGTACGGTGGGAGGGAAACTCCTTGGCCGAGCTCACATGATGCTGACTTCGAGGGTCCAGAGCCAGTGTTCGGAGAAGAGTTCGGCTTCATGATGATTGCCGGCGACACTACTTCCTCCGGCTCTCCCGTTGTCGGTGTCAAAACCGGCGGATCTCGGGTAGGGGGTCCCGAACTATGCATCTAAGGTGGATGGTAACAGGAGGCAGGGGACACGATGTTTTACCCAGGTTCGGGCCCTCTTGATGGAGGTAAAACCCTACGTCCTGCTTGATTTATTCTTGATGATATGAGTATTACAAGAGTTGATCTACCACGAGATCGGAGAGGCTAAACCCTAGAAGCTAGCCTATGGTATGACTGTATGTTGTCCTACGGACTAAAACCCTCCGGTTTATATAGACACCGGAAAGGGTTAGGGTTACACAAGGTCGGTTACAAAGGAGGAGATATCCATATCCGTACTGCCTAGCTTGCCTTCCACGCCAAGTAGACTCCCATCCGGACACGAGACGAAGTCTTCAATTTTGTATCTTCATAGTCTAACAGTCCGGCAAAAGGATATACTCCGGCTGTCCGGAGACCCCCTAATCCAGGACTCCCTCATAGACCCTGAACCAGGCTTCAATGACGATGAGTCCGGTGTGCAGTATTGTCTTCGACATTGCAAGGCGGGTTCCTCCTCCAAATACATCACGGAAGAATTTGAATACAAGGATAGTGTCCGACCCTACAAAATAAGTTCCACATACCACCGTACAGAGAATAATATTTCCACAAATCTAATCTGCTGACACGTTTTGGAAACATGACATTATGCCATGGCCCGGTAATTATTCGAACCGTTTCCTTTAACTATCCCCGCACACAACACGAGGCAGTTTCTTGACACGTCTTGTCAAAGCAAAGATCGTGTTCCCCTTATTACGGGATTCTCATCAATACGGGCGTGGGTAACCCAACCACGCCATCGATTACGGTGCTTTGGGGATAAGCGAGTTTTACCAGGCTAGTGGGGGCGCATAGTTTCGGCCGCCCTTATAAAGGGACAAGGTTTAACCTTTTTTCTACCCATGCCTTCTTCCTCCTTTCTCATCCACTCTTGCACACTCGAGCTCCAACGCCCGAGCCCACATCCTTCCCCTCAACCTTCTCCAATCATGTCCGGAGCGGGAGGCAAATGGATGGTTTCCTCCGTTACAGAGGGACACATCAAGAAGCTGCACGGAGCCGGATACTTGGCCGCGAATATAGCGTTTCGGCTGCCTGCTGTGGGGTAGATCGTTCCTACCCCTGAACCTCATGAGAGGGTAGTTTTCCTCCACCACTTCCTCCGTGGACTGGGGTTTCCCCTCCATCCATTCGTCCGTGGTCTCATGTTCTACTATGGGCTGGACTTTCATGATCTTGCCCCGAACTTCGTCCTCAACATTTCGGCGTTCATCATCGTGGGTGAGGCTTTCCTCCGCATCTGGCCCCACTTTGGCCTGTGGTTAAAGACCTTCAATATCAAGCCGAAGGTGGTGGGCGACCAACAAGCAAAATGCAGCAGAGCCATGTGGGCAAGATGCCCAACGTTATATGGCTTGAAGGCTCCTTCGTGGAGACCATAAAGGGGTGGCAATCGGCGTGGTTCTACATCACTAAGCCGCGCGACACCAAATGGGTGGCTTCCCCCAAGTTTTGATCCGGATTCCGACATGGCTCACTTCCTGGAAGGAGAAGGGCTTGTCGTGGGGTTCATCGGTGGAGCTGGACGAACTCCAGAAATGTATCCTGAACATGGAAAGCAAGAAGCTCAAGCTTATCAACATAGTCCAGGTCATGCTCGTCCGCCGGATCCTCCCGTGCCAACAACGGGACTTCAACTTGTGGGAATTCGACCCAGCCTAGCACTAGACTCTGAGCGAGCTCTTCGACACGATGCACAAGGATGTCTGGAAGGTGCTGTTCAAGGGCGCAGAGGTCCCTCCCTCTCTCACCGAGGACCGCGGGTTAAGCGCGAAGCGCCGAGCACATTCGGTGAGTTCCATACATCTGGTAGGATATCTATTTCCCCTAGCTTAACCATGTGCGGGGTCTGATCTCCATGCCTTTGACAGGACTGGGTGGAGACGTCGGGGAAGATTAACTGTCCGGACCTTCTGCCTGAAGGCACTGCGGACGCTCTCGTGACGGAGATGCTGACTCCGGCTCCTTACAAGGTGCCGAAGAAGACTAAGAAGGCCAAGGGAACCCGAAAGAGCTCCCGGCGCCAGGTGTTATCGGACTCATCGCTCGATAACTCCGCAACGCACTCCTCCCCCGAAGACAAGGAGGAAGATGAAGATGTTCCCCCTCCAGTTGGGGGAGAAAAGAAAAGGAAGGCTGCCCCTACTGGGGGGCCGAAGGGTCCAAGAAGGGAAGGACTCTCCTTCTGGACTACTCCATCACCGCCGCCGAAGGCGAAGACGAGTGGCTGCTCAGGGCCAAGCCCCTGGCGAAGTCGTAAGTATTCAGATACCAGAGTAACTCATAGCATTCTTTTGTTGCACTGCTTCTCCTAACGCCGAATTATGATTGTGCAGGCCACCCCGAACCCGTATCGATGTATCCTCGTTGGACGGCTCCCTGGGCTCGTGGGATATGGATAGCGATCCACTTCTGACCGCCACCTCCCCTTGCCCTACGGACAACGCCGAGGTGTTGTCTAAAGAGGCACTGGGTCGAGGGGAGACAGTCCCAGAGGTGCCTCAAAGCGACCTTCCGGACTCCGGGAGCAGGGGGAGCAAAGCCCCCGAGGGCTCCGAGTTCGGCCCTCAGCTGAACACCGCGCCGGAACCTCCAGTGGTTCCGTACTCGGGTAGGAGGCCTCCTTCCAAGAGGGGCAAGACGCCTGTGCCGGTGACCTCTGCCCATCCAGAGGCGCCGGACAATCTGCTGGGAGCGCTTCGCAGCGCTTCCATTGACGAAGAGCACCGCACTATTATGAGTGCGGTGGTCCAGAAGGTTCAGTCCGCCAAGAGCGGACTGACTGAAGCCTGTGCCAACCTTCTAACAGGCTTTGAGGTAAGTTTTTGAAATATGGGGAAAAATATTGCCGCATGATGCTCTGTTCGGTGTTCACAAAGAAAAGCCGAACAGAGGATCAAACAATATCGCAGGAGTCTAATATAAGTATGTCAATATGCGTATGCAGGCTTCACTGCTGGCATCTGCCGCACTGACTGTGGAGGTTGCCACACTGAAGCAGGACCTTAAAGGGTCCAAGGACGAGCTCGGCCTTGCCAAGAGGCAGCTCGAGGAGAACAAAGGTAAGTAGTACCTAGTCTATGGATATGTATAAAAAGAATGCGATTGCAAAATGACAGGATCATCGTAAATTTGTCAGGGGCCATGACCGAGGTGGCGACCTTGAAGCAAGCGCTATCCGAGGCCGAAAACAAAGCGGCCAAGGAGCACACCGAGCTGGAAAGGCATGAGGCACGGGTGGGCGAGGTGCAGCAAGAGCTCCACGCTCTCGTGACGAAGCACGAGGCGTTGGAGCTTGACTTGAAGACGCGAGAGTCCGAGCTTGCCGTGGCCCTCGAGAGCGCAAAGAATGCCAAGGCCGAAGCCCAAAAGGCCTTCCAGGAGATTGATGCGATGACGATGATAGCGGCGGGTAAGGCATTCTATATGCAAAGTAAGCATGTGAAAGTAAATTACTTGTTACTTACCCGAATCCGCAGCTCTCCAGGAGCATTCGCAGATTTGCCCCGCAGCGTGTCGGATGCCGCAACGTTTTACTAGGCCGAGGAGGGAAGCTCAACAGAGAAGTTGTTCTGGGCCCAATATACTGGGACCGAACACCCGGTGCCTATGAGCAACCAGCTAAAGCAGCTGGCCGAGCTACACAAGGCGGCCGAATAGGCCATGAAGGGCTATATAGTCCGGCTGTGGCCTGGTGACGCCCTTCCGAACAGCTACTTCGGCCTGGTGAGGCGGCTTGTGGATGCCTGCCCACGGCTAGAAGTCGTCAAGCGGTCCGTCTGCATCAAAGGTGCACGCCGGGCTTTCGCCCATGTGAATGGGCAATGGGCCAAGCTAGACGCCGTGAACCTGATCAAGGAAGGGCCGCCGGAGGGCAAGGAGCATTGCCACCCCGAGATGTACTATGAGGGTGTTCTGAAGGGTGCCCGTCTTGTAGCGGACGAGTGTACGAAAGATATAATATTTGAGTGAACCCGCTCGTGTAATCCTGTATTCATGAAAACTTGTTCATATGCGCTATGCAACGCTTGTTTGAATTTAAAATATTACCTTCTGTTCGGCTGTTTATCAAATCTGAGAGATGGCTAGTCGTCGGCTTCTGCCCCCATGCCACGAGTGCTGGGGTGTTCGAGATAAACCTGAGCACTCTTGTTCCCATTTTTGGGTCCTTCGAGGGAGGTGCTCAGCACAACGAACAAGGCAATCGGACTATAATGTGTTATCACTCTCACTTAGCCATATAATTCTATAATTTTAAATTTCGGCGAAGCCCCTAGTATTCGAAAGGCCAAATCTAGGGCGCGATACACGCCTTAAGCCGGACAGGGCCGACTCCTCGCTCTAAGCGGCATAAGTCTTTAAGGACTCGAAAACCTCTTGAACAGCGACCAGTATCTCGCCTTATCATGACAGTCAGTTTTAGCTTTCTCTACTGAGGTGCTTAGCCCAGCAGAACCAGGGCACAATCGCAGTAGTTCTCCCAGTGCTACCTTAGCCGATATAGCGGAACGTAAGGTACCAAAACATTGGAGCTGGGCAAAGCCAACTATTGACCCAAGACATGATTCGGAGCTGATGCATATAATGCTATAAGTTCGGGGTGCCGCACTGTCAAAAGTGTTCGGACTTCTCACGCCATATTGTGGGGTATGCTTAAGCCCCTAGAGTATTGGCCGTACCAGAGTGTACGGGTGCTGGATGTCACGAATGAACATATATATATATATATATATATATATATATATATATATATAAGAAGAATGCAATAAAAGCCTTAATGCAATGCATTGTTTATTAAAAAACGTGCGTTAGAGCAGAATGATACAGGCAGTGCGATGAGAAAAAAGTAGGACTATGTCCCCTCCAAGGGCAAGCTGAGGAATAATATTAAAGCAAGTATTTCACTCGTTATCGTAATCTACCTGGGAGTTCCGTGGTGTGATGTAGCTTTCTGCCTCCTTGGTTGCTGCATCGTGTGTTCGGCAATCATGCTACCGGACAGGGTTTCCAGAGATTAATGTCCTGAAAGAGAGAAAAATAACAAAGCGAGAAGCCCCTAGTGCGGATTAAGCCGCGTCTTGGGGCGTGCCGTAGTCGTGCCCCCTCCCTTCTTGTGCCCATGGTATTTTTAATGCGTAATTATGTACCCGTGGCACGAGTTTCGCCGTTTGACTTGGGCCGGGGTGGGGGCTGCATTGCTATGCGAGCTCGGAACGTGCCAGGCGGTCCTGTTGCCGATTACCCCGGGCGCGCTTGAAGGTGTTCGGGTCCTTAATCGCCGAACTAGTGGATTGCCTTAAGAGGCTGCTTTGCGCTTCCGCTGTGAGGGCCACAGTGTGCTCCTCCGTTCGGAGAGAGCGCTCTGTGTTTCCATCAACTGTAATGACCCCCTGAGGTCCTGGCATCCTGAGCTTGAGGTATGCATAATGCGGTACCGCATTGAATCTCGCGAATGCGGTTCGCCCGAGCAGTGCATGATAACCATTGCGGAACGGAACAATATCGAAGATTAACTCTTCGCTTCGAAAGTTATCCGAGGATCCGAAGACCACTTCCAATGTGACTGAGCATGTGCAATGGGCCTCTACACCTGGTATGACGCCTTTAAAGGTCATTTTTGTGGGTTTGATCCTTGAGGGGTCTATACCCACTTTGCGTACCGTGTCCTGGTAAAGCAGGTTCAGGCTGCTGCCGCCATCCATAAGGACTCGAGTGAGGTGAAAGCCGTCAATAATTGGGTCTAAGACCAGTGCGGCGAATCCGCCATGACGGATACTAGTGGGGTGGTCCCTGCGATCGAAGGTGATCGGATAGGAGGACCATGGGTTGAACTTTGGGGCGACTGGCTCCAACGCATATACGTCCCTGAGCGCACGCTTCCGCTCCCTCTTGGGGATGTGGGTTGCGTATATCATGTTCACCAACCGCACTTGTGGGGGGAACCTCTTCTGTCCTCCGGTATTCGGCTACCGGGGCTCCTCCTCGTCATCGCTATGTGGCCCCTTATATTTGTTTTCGGCAATTAACTTGCCGTCCTGCTTGAACACCCAACAATCCCTATTGGTGTGGTTGGCTGGCTTGTCGGGGGTGCCGTGTATTTGACACGAGCGATCGAGCATACAGTCCAAAGTGGACGGGCCCGGAGTGCTTCTTTTGAATGTCTTTTTCCGCTGACCGGTTTTAGAGCCTTTGAATCCGGCATTGACTATTGTATCCTTGGTATTGTCGCTGTTAATGCGACGCTTATGTTTGTTGCGACGTGACCTGCTACTGCCGTCCTTGGTATCCGAAGTACCATGGTTCTTTGATACGTTGTTACTGCAAGCTAGCCAACTATCTTCTCCCGCACAAAAGCGGGTCATGAGTGTCGTGAGGGCTGCCATAGATTTTGGCTTTTCCTGACCAAGGTGCCGGGCTAGCTACTCATCACGGATGTTGTGCTTGAAAGCTGCTAGAGCCTCTGCATCCGGACAGTCGATGATTTGATTTTTCTTTGTTAGGAACCGTGTCCAGAATTGCCTGGCCGATTCCTCTAGCTGCTAAATTATGTGGCTCAAGTCACCGGCATCTGGTGGTCGCACATAAGTGCCCTGAAAGTTGTCGAGGAATGCGGCTTCCAAATCTTCCCAACAGCCAATGGACTCTACTGGCAAGCTATTGAGCCAATGCCGAGCTGGTCCTTTAAGTTTGAGTGGGAGGTATTTGATTGCGTGTACGTCATCACCGCGGGCCATGTGGATGTGCAGGAGGAAATCCTCGATCCATACCGCAGGATCTGTCGTGCCGTCGTATGATTCTATGTTTACGGGTTTGAAACCCTTTGGGATTTGATGATCCATTACTTCATTTGTGAAGCATAAGGGGTGTGCGGCACCTCTGTACTGGGCTATATCGCGACGCAGCTACAATGAGTCTTGCCCGCTGTGTTCGGCCCAGCCGGATTTACTTTTACTGTATCCGGCATGATGTTTATCGTCTCGCACAGTGGCACGCCCTCATGATCCGTAGATCGATCTTGCATGTTTTGCTTTGTCCTCCAATACGTCTCGTAGGTCTGGCGTATTTCCCCATGCCTTTTTATTTGAATGGCGCCGGGGTGCAGGCTGAGCTTTTGGCTGGAATGCCTCTCTATCGCGGCCACAAGGTGGCCGATCAGCCGCGTCATACGCTTCTTCCTCCAGTCGGGGTAGCAACCTGCATTTTGGGTAACTCTTGGAGGGGCGTTCGAGTTTATATTCCTCGGCCGCAAGGACTTCAGTCCATCTATCAGCTAGCAGATCTTGATCAGCTTGAAGCTGCTGATGCTTTTGCCGTGGCTATAAGCTGGCGCTTGAAGCGCTCTTGTTCGACGGGATCCTCTGGCACGACGAATTCGTCATCGTCGAGGCTTGCCTCGTCTTCGGAGGGGGGCATGTAATTATCATCCTCCGCCTCTCCATCTGCTGCTCTCTCTGGAGGGCTGGCCTCTCCATCCTCCTGTCCTAGATCATGCTGGAGGGGATTGCTGCGATCTTCGGCACTATCCGGAGTGTTATTATCTCCTGTGCCGGTATCACCACTTTTGCTTTGGCGGGACTTAGAGCGGCGCCACTTACGTCGGCGCTTGGGTTGCTTCTTGGAGGGGTCATCCTCCGCTGTCTCGTCGCCATTGCCTTCTTTGGGTGTGTCCACCATGTATATATCATATGATGAGGTGGCTGTCCAGTGCCCCATGGACAGTGGTTCCTCTTCGTCTCCCGCATCGTCGTCCATACCATCGATGTCTTCGGAGTCGAAGTCAAGCATGTCAGTTAAGTCGTTGATAGTGGCTACTAAGTGGGTGGTGGGTGGGCAGCGAATTTCTTCATCATCCGCATCCTAATCCTGCCGGACATAGTTCGGCCAGGATCCTCCTGACAAGGAGAGAGACCTTAATGAGTTCACTATGTCGCCAAAGGGCGAGTGCTGAAAAAAATCCGCGGAGGTAAACTCCATGATCGGCGCCCAATCGGATTCGCCAGGAACGGGCGCAGGCGGTTCGGAGTCCGTGGCCCGAGAAGGATCCGGCAGTCTGACAACACGGCTCTCGTACAGGGTAAGGTTGATGTTCGGCTCGATCGCCGCTGAGGGTAAGGCCTCCGTGGCGGGGTCCATCCACCCGTCCATGGACGGCGCAACTGGCTCCAAATTGAGGGTCGGAGCATCTGCTGGTGCGATCTCCTGAACACTGTCTGATGGTAGAGCTAAACCGTACTCATCGTGACCGCGTGACGCACAAGGCAGAGGCTCGAATCCGTCAAAGATCAAGTCTTCGCGGATATCGGCCGTGTAGTTTAAGCTTCCAAACCTGACCTGGTGGCCAGGGGCGTAACTTTCGATCTGCTCCATATGGCCAAGCGAGTTGGCCTACAGTGCGAAGCCGCCGAACACAAAGATCTGTCCGGGGAGAAAAGTCTCACCCTGGACTGCATCGCTATCGATGATCGTAGGAGCCATCAAGCCTAAAGGCGATGACACAGAGGAACTCTCAATGAAACCACCAATGTCAGTGTCAAAACCGACAGATCTTGGGTAGGGGGTCTCGAACTATGCGTCTAAGGCGGATGGTAATAGGAGGCATGGGACACAATGTTTTACCCAGGTTCGGGCCCTCTTGATGGAGGTAAAACCCTACGTCCTACTTGATTTATTCTTGATGATATGAGTATTACAAGAGTTGATCTACCACGAGATCGAAGAGGCTAAACCCTAGAAGCTAGCCTATGGTATGATTGTATGTTGTCCTACGGACTAAAACCCTCCGGTTTATATAGACACCGGAGAAGGTTAGGGTTACACAAGGTCGGTTACAAAGGAGGAGATATCCATATCCGTACTGCCTAGCTTGCCTTCCACGCCAAGTAGAGTCCCATCCGGACACGAGATGAAGTCTTCAATTTTGTATCTTCATAGTCTAACAGTCCGGCAAAAGGATATAGTCCGGCTGTCCGGAGACCCCCTAATCCAGGACTCCCTCACCCGTACTAGGCTTAATAGCCGCAGGAAGTCCGGCGGGCTCGAACGTCCCATCTTCGGACCTGGTGATGCGCTCCGGATCTAAGGCTAGAGCGGAGGTTGGGGTCGCGAACCCTTGTAAGTTCAAGTCTCCTCGAAGATCAGCGACATAATCCAGATTTCGAAAACTAATCTGGTGACCTGGGGTGTAGCTGTCAATCTGCTCTAGATGGCCAAGCGAGTTGGCCTGTAGTGCAAAGCCACCAAACACAAAGGCCTGGCCGGGGAGAAAGTCCTCCCTCAGGGTTGCATTGTTGTAGATGACTGATGGAGCCATCGATCCTTCCGACAACAACACAATCGAAACTCTCAATGAAAGCACCAATGTCGGTGTCAAAACCGGCAGATCTCAGGTAGGGGGTCCCGAACTGTGCGTCTGAGGATCGAACATAACAAGAGGCAGGGACATGGTGTTTACCCAGGTTTGGGCCCTCTCGATGGAGGTAATACCCTACTTCCTGCTTGATTATCTTGGATGAATATGGGGTTACAAGAGTTGATCTACCTCGAGATCGTAATGGCTAAACCCTAGAAGTCTAGCATGTATGATTATGATTGCCTCTACAGACTAAACCCTGCGGTCTATATAAACATCGGAGGGATCTAGGGTTGTACAGATTCGGTTTACAGAGGAAGTAATCTTCATATCCGAACACGGGAAGAAGTCTTCTGTGTTGTACCTTCATGGCCCATTAGTCCGGCCCACATCGCATAGCCCGGACACCCGAGGACCCCTTGATCCAGGACTCCCTCACCAAGGAAGAAGGAGGCGGGGGGCTCTCTCCCCCTCGCTTCCAGTGGCGGCGGAGTGCCACCGGGGCAATGATCGGGATGGCGATCTACATCAACAATCTTGCTACCGTTAACACAAACTTTCCCCCCCCCTCTATGCAGTGGTGTAACACCTCTTCTCCCCGTTGTAATCTCTACTTAAACAGGGTGCTCAACTCCATATATTATTTCCAATGATCTATGGTTATCCTATGATGTTTGAGTAGATCTGTTTTGTCCTATGGGTTAATCATGATCTTGGTTGGTATGATTATATATTTTATTTATGGTGCTGCCCTACGGTGCCCTCCGTTCTCGGGCAAACGTGAGGGGTCCCTGCTGTAGGGTGTTGCAATGCATTCATGATTTTCTTATGGTGGGTTGCGAGAGTGACAGAAGCTTAAACCCGAGTAGGTGGGTTGTTGCGTATGGAATAAAGAGGACTTGTTACTTAATGCTATGGTTGGGTTTCATGACCTTAATGATCTTTAGTAGTTGTGAATGCTTGTTAGAGTTCCAATCATAAGTTCATATGATCCAAGTAGAGAAAGTATGTTAGCTCATGCCTCTCCCTCATATAAAATTACAAGAATGATTATCGATACTTGTTATCGATTCCCTAGGGACAAATAACTTCCTTGTTGACACAAACCTTTTTCTAAATGGCTAACTTTTATTATCTTGCAAAGTACTTCTAGATTTATTCTTGCAAAGTAGTTCTAGCATCACACCTACAAATTAGTTTCATACTCGTTTCCGGTAAAGCAAACGTCAAGTGTGCGTATAGTTGTATCGGTGGTCGATAGAACTTGAGGGAATATTTGTTCTGCCTTTAGCTCCTCCTTGGGTTCGACACTCTTATTTATCGAAGAAGGCCACAAACGACCCCCTATACTTGTGGGTTATCAAGACCTTTTTTCTCGCGCCGTTGCCGGGGAGCAGTAGCGTGGGGTGAATATTCTCGTGTGTTCTTGTTTTCTTTATCACTAAGTAGTTTTTATTTCATGTTCTAAGTTGTTCTCTATCTTTAGTTATGGATATGGAACACGAAATACCAAAAAAATTTAGTTGTACTTGCTACTCATGGAGATGGGGAACCTCCTAAAACCCTCGATGCTCATTATGTGAAAAATATTATGCACTACTTTGATAATCCTGAGAAAACCCCATTCAACTTGATAATGGGAGTAATGTTGGATCAACGTGAATACTTTAGGGATTGTCGCTTGACTCATAAAGGAAAATTATTATGGGATCAAATTCATATATTGAAGTGGTATTCTTGGAATGTATGCTTGAGATATGATTATACTTGTTGCTCTAGGATGAACGCTCCACATCTTCCCTTTTCATGTAAATTTAATGATAATGAAACCTTAGCTTCTTATGCTAATGGTATATATGATTACTATGATGTGGAACGAATAGAAGAATTTTTTGCCTTTAAGGGGGCATATGAAATTTAATCTTTGTTTGAAGATTTTGATGATTCAGTTTATAGACCTGAAAATCTTGCTATCCTTAAATATTGCTATGATAATTACAAATACAATTACAATATTGATGTATTTATTGAGAATAACTCTGCTGTCCAAGAAAAGACTAATATTTTGTAGGAGTCTATGGAAAAAGAAATTGATGAAACTGCGAGCTCATTGGATGAAAAAGATGATGAGGAGAGCGACGAACAAATGGAGGAAGAGCCGATTGATCACCCAGGTCAACCTTCTAATGAGAGTTACTCTTCAACTCATACATTGTTTAATTTCCTTTTATTCTTACCGAGGGATGAATGCCATGATAATTGCTATGACCCCGTTGATTCGTTTGAAATATCCCTTTTTGATGAACTTGATGCTTCCTATGCTTGTGGCCATGATGCCATTATGAATTATGATTATGAAGATGAACTTACTATAGTTCCTTATGTTAAGAATGACATTGTTGCTATTACACCCACACATGATAGTACTATTATCTTTTTGAATTCTCCAAACTACACTATATTGGAGAAGTTTGCACTTATTAAGGATTACATTGATGGGTTACCTTTTACCATTGCACATGATAATTTTGATGAATGTAATATGCATGTGCTTGCTGATCCTACTTGCAATTATTATGAGAGAGGAACTATATCCCCGCCTCTCTATATTTCCAACACGATAGAATTGCAAGAAACTGCTTATGCTATGTTTTGGCCTTTACTAGAAGTGCATGAATTGTTCTTTTATGACATGCCGATGCATAGGAAGAGAGTTAGACTTTGTCATTGCTTGATATATGTTGCTTTGTGCTCACTCCTAAAAGATAAATCATTGCTAATTAAAATTGGCTTTGAAATACCTTGGGATTCGGGGTGGATTCAATCATTAAGGACTTTATGCCTAGCTTAATGGCTTTAAAGAAAGCACTGGCAGGGAGACAACCCAGAAGTTTTAGAGAGTCATTTATTTCTGTTGAGTGCTTTTATAAATTTTAAAAACAAATAAATATAGAGGGGAACTTAAAAACCTTTTCACAAAAGAGGAGCGATTGGAAGTTATGCATTGGAGAAGTGAGGGTCGATCTTGAACACTTGCGTTCATGCTCATGGAAGCAATGTAGAATTTTTCATGAAGATTCTCACAAAAATAATTATCCCCTTGTACAATTCCATTGTATTATAAAAATAATGTGCCAAGGTTTGCCTTTAGGATGATTAAATTGCTTGTTGGTTTGTGTAGTGCAAAACAGAAACTTTGGCTGTAGTGCTCGATTTTTACATTTTTTACTGGAACGTTAAACGGTTCTGAGATTTTTTGCACAGTCTTGCTATACAAAATGTTTATTTTGTCCTAATTTTCATAATTTTTTGAGTTACGGAAGTATGGTGGATGTTCAAATCTTTACAGACTGTCCTGTTTTCACAGATTGCTGTTATAGCTTCATTATTTGCGTATGTTTGATTCTTGTTGAAGCCTCCTTGACTTGGGGCTTTAGAATTGTGATAGCATACAGTGGGTAATGTTTGTTTATAATTATACAATAATGTTACAACAGTACATGATGGGATTCCATTGCCATATTCACTAACCCTGCCACTAAAAGTTCGGTTAAGTTTTGTGTGGATGAAGTGTTCGAAGACCGAGGAGCTCTGGATGTGAGAAGGAGGAGAGGCAAGAGCTCAAGCTTGGGGATGCCAAGGTACCCCAAGTAAATATTCAAGGAGACTCAAGTGTCTAAGCTTGGGGATGCCCCGAAAGGCATCCCATTTTTCTTCAACAAGTATCGGTATGTTTTCGGATTCATTTTGTTCATGTGATATGTGCAAATCTTGGAGCGTCTTTTGCATTTAGTTTTCACTTTCCTTTTATGCACCCTGCTAGTATGAGATAGTCCATGGTTTATTTATAGAATGCTCATTGCACTTCACTTATATCTTTTGAGTGTGGCTTTATAGAATGCTTCATGTGCTTCACTTATATCATTTGAAGTTTGGATTGTCTGTTTCTCTTCACATAGAAAACCGTTGTTTGAAGAATGCTCTTTTGCTTCCCTTATATTTATTAGAGCATGTCTTTTGTAGAAAGAATTAAACTCTCATGCTTCACGTATATCTATTTAGAGAGTCAACACGAATTGGTCAATTGCATGGTTAGTCATGAAATCCTACATAAAACTTATGGATCAGTGAATATGATATGTTTGATTCCTTGCTATAGTTTTGCGATAAAGAGATGGAATATGTGGGAAGTACTAGTAAATGATTGTGTTTAGTAGGAATATTGGTGTTAAGGTTTGTGATTCCCGAAGCATGCATGAATAGTCTTTCGCTATGCAATGAAGTTGGAGCATGATTTATTATTGATTGTCTTCCTTATGTGTGGCTTTCGGGGACGAGCAATGGTCTTATCCTACCAATCTATCCCCCTAGGGGCATACTTAGTAGTACTTTGCTTCAAGGTATAATAAAATCTTGCAATAAGTATATGAGTTCTTTATGACTAATGTGAGTCCATGGATTATACGCACTCTTACCTTTCCGCAATTTGCTAGCCTCTACGGTACCGTGCATTTCCCTTTCTCACATCAAGACGTGGTGCAAACTTCTCAGGTGCATCCAAACCCTGTAATATGATACACTCTATCACACATAAGGCTTATTATATCTTCCTCAAAACAGCCACCATACCTACCTATTATGGCTTTTCCATGGCCATTCTGAGATATATTGCCATGCAACTTGCACCTCTTCCGTTTGATGACCTGAGCATTCATTGTCATATTGCTTTGCATGATCATATAGCCGACATAGTAGTTTTGGCTCAGCCACCGTTCATCTTTTGTCATACATGTTACGCTAGATCATTGCACATCTTGGTACATGCCAGAGGCATTCATATAGAGTCATACTTTGTCATAGGTATCGAGTTGTAAATTTTATTTCTTTTGAGTTATAAGTAAATAGAAGTGTGATGATCATAATTATCCATTTTTAGAGCAGTGCCCCAGTGAGAAAAGGATGATGGAGACTATGATTCCCCCACAAGTCGGGATGAGGCTTTGGACAATGAGATAAAAAGAAAAGGAAAAAAAGAAAAAAAGAAGAAAAGAAGAAAAGAAAGAAAGAAAAATAAAAAAATAAAAAAATAAACGAAGAGAGAAGGGGCATTGTTAGTATCCTTTACCACACTTTTGCTTCAAAGTAGCACTGTAGCGACCCGATCCCAATGGACTGTAGTCTCTGTGCTTAAGTGTCATCCCTAGATCGGTATTGCTGACACACATAGTACTCAAGGATTTACTGCAGAGTTCAATCACACACTTCTTACATCGAGTGTCTCATAAAGAGTACTTATTACAATAATATGGCTGAAGGCCATCTAAACAAGATAACTATAGAAGCTTCGAAGATAACTGAGTCCATCCAACTCCACGGCAAAACTGAGTGCATGACAATGACCTATCGCACCTTACTCTTCATCTGAAAACTCTGCAACATGATACGTTGCAGCCATGTAGGTTAGCACATGGAATATGTTGGCAAGATAACACTATAGAGCAATGAACAAATAACAGCTATCACTACATGCATATTTGGCTGGTGGAGGCTCTATGGTTATCATTTGCATAAAGTTAATTTTCCCTACAAAAAAGAAATATATTTTATTTAACTTAGAAGTTTGATGACATATTGAGAAGGTACCCCCAACTCAATCCCAAATTAACATTAATAACCCAACAAATTCATTAAGTAAAGTGATGAGATCAACACAATAATTCAAGTACCAGATACTCAAGATGTCCATAACCGGGGACACGGCTAACCATGGTTAGTTTGTACACTCTGCAGAGGTTTGCGCACTTTTCCCCACAAGACTCGATCTCCTCCGTTGTATTTCTTGCACTGCATGATGTTTGAGAAACGGAGGACCGAGACATAGTCTTTTCGAAGAGGTCACCTTAACCGATAGATAGGCCGGTACACCTACAATTCCCCTACATCTGCTACCCCATCATGGAAAGGATTCCCACAACTTATTCAACTATGCCAGAGCCCATAATGGCTTGAGGCTGCACACAGAAGTTTCTAGCATGAATAATCTTATGACCCCTTTGAGCCTGGGTGGCATTCCATAGGAGGATCACACGGGTACCCCGGAATCTCCTAGGACAAGACTGGATTCCCCAGGTGCCTACAACCAATCCACCCAGATGTGTATTAAAGTAGCCACCTTAAGCTTACCTTAGTTATAAATAACTCTCACATCTTTCATGAATCTCATAAACCAATCCACATCTACGAGCATATCAAAGTAGTGCAATCATAACGGAATAACACCCGGGTTTAACAAAAGACAATAGGTTCCTACCTCATCAACTACTTCCCACACCCAGATATTATCAAATTCTACTCATGCAATGTATGAGGGTTGAAACTAACGCATAAAAACTGGGTAATAAAAGGGTATGATCAAAGTGTTACTTGCCTTGCTGACGATCGGAAAACCCTAGAGATTCGTAGTAGCAAAACTCCCACTCCGGAAACTCTATCGTGAACAAACAATACCATACAAAATCACCCAAGCATAAGATGCAAAGTTAAAACCAAAAGAAAAGATCTAAACAGAAAGTTCAAGTGAAGAGCTTTGATTTGCAAAAAGAATCACTCGTATCGGAGTTACGAAACTCAAACTACGATAAAAAAAGTTCAAATTCAAATCTGCTTGAAACCAAATTTTAAATTTTCAAAATCATGTTCAAGTTCTTTATCTAGATCGTGGGGAACAAGATAAATATTTTGGCGTTGGTTTCACTGGATTTGGATAACAAGCAAAAAGTAGTGAGGGTTTGAAGATCAGGGACTAATCTGTAAGAGAAAATATTTGCGGACAGGTCCCTAGCCGAAAATTCAATTAAAAAGAAAAATCTAATGAACGAGCGTTCGCTAACAGAAACTAACGAATGAACTTGTTCGTTAACAGAACTAATCGGGTGAACGCTCGCTATTTAACGGATCAAAAAAATATACCGGTCTATCCTAACTAAACCAAAACTTAAAAAAAGAAAAAAATAACCGGCGAACCGGGATGGTTTTTTTACCGGTTAAATGGGTTCGGCCGGCGGCGGTCAATGGCGAGGCGGGGCGGCGGCTCCGGCGGTGTGCGGCGAGGCGGCGATGGCAGCGGCAACAGCTAGCAACGGCGACGACAGCTTGCGCAGGCGGCGGCGCGACAGGAGGCGGTGGTGGTGCGGCTGGTGAGCGGCGGCGGCACGACAATGGCGGGGAGGAGAGGGGGCAGGGTGGGGAGTATATAAAGGGGGTCGGGGGAGGCGGATCCGGCTTGGGGAAGGGGTAAACGGCGGCGGGGTGGAGTGGGACTCCAAGTGGAGTCAGGCAGCGGCGGCGGAGCGGGTCCGCTTGGGACTCCTCCCAAGTCGGTGGCGGAGGCGAAGCGAGCTGGGCCTCGGCCTGGCTTCGGCTGGGCCGGCCTAGTCGGTGCGGATTTTTTTTCTTTTTTAAAATAATTTCACCGTAGAGGAAAAATCCAGAAGAAAATAAATAAAAATCCTAAAATTCCAAAAATAATTTTCACAGTCCTCGGCCAATATTTAGGACCACGTGAACATTTTTCTGGGCTAAAATGCAATTTTCGAAAATGCATTTTTTCCCTAATTCAACCGAATAAAATCTCAAATAAAATTCAAATAAATATATATTTTTATTCAAAATTAAATTTCCATTATTTCCTCTGTTTTGAAGAAGTCATATTATATTCTCTCATTATTTTATTTATTTTTAAATAATTGGAATAATAATTCTAAATAAAAATCACCTTGATCCAATTTACCAATTTTTTAAAATTCAAAAATGGAATTTTATGGAAACCTCCAACTCTCTCACATGGTCCTTGAGTTGCTTTAGGTCTCTTGGATCAAAGTGTCCAAATAAACCAAATTCAAAATGCTCAAAATATGGATGCATATGATGATCTAATGATTAACATCCAAATTGAAAATTGGGATGTTACAAACCTACCCCCCTTAAGATGAATCTCGCCCTCGAGATTCGGGTTGGCTAGCAAATTGGTGTGGGTGATGTTTCCGTAGGTCTTCTTCTCGCTCCCATGTGGCTTCTTCCTCGGTATGGTGGCTCCACTGAACTTTGCAAAACTTGATGACCTTGCCGCGCGTAACTCGGTTGGCAAACTCAAGAATCTTGACGGGTTTCTCCTTGTAGGTTAGGTCACTCTCCAACTGAATTTCTTCTAGGGGCATTGTATCTCTTAGAGGAATATCGGCCATCTCTGCATGGCACTTCTTCAACTGGGAAACGTGAAACACATCATGAACTCCTGACAATCCTTTGGGTAACTCCAACTTGTAGGCCACTTCTCCCATACGTTCCAAAACTCTATAAGGTCCTACAAATCTTGGGGCTAACTTTCCTTTGACTCCAAATCGTTTAACTCCTCGAAGTGGTGACACGCGGAGATATGCTCCATCTCCTACTGCATAGGCTACCTCCTTGCATTTAGTGTCAGCATAACTCTTCTGCCTGGATTGAGCTACCTTCAGTCTATCACGAATCAACTTAACCTTCTCTTTAGACTCTCTGATTAAATCTGGTCGGAACAATTGTCGGTCTCCAACTTCATCCCACATCAATGGTGTCCCGCACCTCCTTCCATACAAAGGTTCGAAAGGGGTCATCTTCAAACTAGCCTAGTAACTGTTGTTATATGAGAACTCTGCATAAGGCAAATTATCATCCCAACTAGATCCATAATCTAGCGCACAAGCTCTCAACATGTCCTCCAGAATCTGGTTGACTCTCTCGGTCTGTCCATCTGTCTGCGGATGGAAGTCTGTACTAAACTCTAGCCTGGTACCCAAAGTCTGGTGTAATTGATTCCAAAACTTCAAGGTAAACTGTGTTCTTCTATCTGATATGATGGTCCTCAGAACTCCGCCCAGACATACGATCCTGGTCATATATATCTTGGCCAACTTCGCGCTCGTATAAATGGTTTCCACAGGGATAAAGTGAGCCACTTTGGTCAAGCGATCTACTACTACCCAGATGGAATCATAACCTGATCGTGTCCTGGGTAATCCAATGATGAAATCCATGCCAAGCTTATCCCACTTCCATTCGGTATCGGCAAAGGCTGAAGCAATCCTACTGGCTTCTGATGCTCTGCCTTAACTCTCTGACATACGTCACATATGGCTGCATACTCGGCAATGTCCTTCTTCATCCCTATCCACCAGAAATGCTCCTTCAAATCCAAATACATCTTGGTGTTTCCTGGGTGAATCGAGTATGGTGAGTCATGGGCCTCCTAAAGTATTAACTTCCTGATCTCTGAATCATTGGGCACATAAATACGATCCTCAAACCATAAAGTTTCATGTTCGTCCTCACGAAAACCTTTGGCCTTTCCTTTATTCATCTTCTCCTTTATCTCCACGATCTCCTTATCAGTCTTCTGGGCTTCCCAAATCTTTCCCAACAACATGGACTGAACTTCCAATGCTGCAACAAAACCTCTCGGAACGAAGTTCTCTGAGATCGTCGGCTAACTCCTGAGGTAATTCTCTGGTTACGAGAGTATTGACATAACTCTTGCAGCTCAAAGTGTCTGCTACAACATTGGCCTTTCCTGGATGATAATGCAACTACATATCATAATCCTTTATGAGCTCCAACCATGTCCTTTGTATGAGATTCAAATCCTTCTGCGTGAAGATGTACTTCAAACTCTTATGATCCGTGTATACATCACAACGGTTTCAAATAAGAAAATGTCTCCAGGTCTTGAGCGCATGCACTACGGCTGCTAACTCCAAATCATGTGTGACATAATTCAACTCATGAGGTCGAAGCTGACGTGAGGCATATGAAACAGCTATCCCATCTTGCATAAGTACACCTCCAAGTCCCTGGTGAGAAGCGTCGCAATATACTTGGAAATCCTTGCATATATCTAGAAGAATTAACATTGGGGCTGTAACTAAACGTTTCTTCAACTCCTGAAAATAGGCCTCACATTCTTCGGTCCATTTGAACTTGGTGTCCTTCTTCAGTAACTCCATCATGGGCTTCGCAATCTTGGAAAAATTCTCAATAAATCTCCGGTAATATCCTGTGAGTCGAAGAAAACTGCGTATCTCTCCAATTGAGGTGGGTGCCAACCACTCAGTGATGGACTGAACCTTGGAAGGTTCTACTACTATACCTTCTCCTGATATAACATGTCCGAGAAATCCAACTTCCTTCAACCAAAACTCACATTTGCTGAACTTGGCATATAGCTGATGTTCCCTGAGCTTCTCGAGAACCAAGCGCAAATGTTCCTTGTGTACTTCTTCATTCTTCGAGTATACCAATATATCATCAATGAACACCACAACAAACTTATCCAAGAACTCCATGAATACCTTATTCATCATACTCATAAAGTAGGCAGGGGCGTTAGTCAAACCAAAAGACATGACAGTGTGCTCATATAGCTCGTACCTTGTGGTAAAAGCTATCGTAGGTATATCCTATTCTCGGATCTTCAGCTGGTGGTATCCTGATCAAAGATCGATCTTGGAGAATACTTTAGCTCCCTGCAGCTGGTCAAACAAATCATTGATCATCGGTAGTGGGTATTTGTTCTTGATCGTCACCTCATTTAGTGCACGATAATCCACAACCATTCTCAAAGATCCATCCTTCTTCTAAACTAAGAGCACTGGGGCTCCCCATGGTGACGAGCTTGGCCGAATGTAACCTTTCTCCAATAACTCCTTAATATGTTTCTTAATTTCCTCCAGATCATTTGCAGGCATCCGATACGGTCTCTTCGATATTGGTCTGGTGCCTGGTAATAGCTCTATCAAAAATTCTATATCTTGATCTGGTGGCATGCCTGGTAGTTCCTCCGGGAATACGTCGGGATAATCCTTCACAACTGGCACTTCCTCCTGAACAACTCCCGAAAGTGAATTTGCTTGAGTCCTCCTTGGCGCATGCCTAGACACATACTCGATCCTTTTACCTTCTGGAGTGGTGAGAAGAATTGACTTACTAGCACCATCGATATTTCCTCTGTACATCGATAGCCAGTCCATGCCTAGTATCACATCCAATCCTTGTGACTCCAAAATTATTAGGTCTGAGGGGAAAACATGCCTACCTATGGTCAATGGCAACTGAAAACATCCTCTGCTAGCCATATACTCCGCTCGAGGTGAGCTTACTAACATAGGTGTCTTAAGGACTACGGTGGGCAACTTAAACTTATCCACAAATCCCCTTGATATGTATGAATGTGAGGCACTAGTGTCAAAAAGGACAATAGCTGTAAATGACTTAATCAAAAACTTACCAATAACGGCATCAGGCTGCTCTTCAACTTCCTCCACGTTCACGTGGTTCACCTACCCTCTGGTGAAAGGGTTTGGATTCTTTCCAGAGCTTCCATTTTCGTTAGAATTCTTTACCTCAGAACAATCATTGGTGTAGTGTCCAGTCTTCCCGCACTTGAAACAGGTAACATGGCGCAGGTTCTTCTTGGCGGGTGTTGCTGGGTTGGAACGGCTCTGACTGTTGTTTCCTCCATTCCGATTTCCATTCTTAGGGCCACTCTGGTTATGTGAACTTCCTCCATTGTGAGAATGGCCTCCATGGTTATGATGGGCATGTCCTCACGAGTTCGGGGTAAAACGAGGCTTCTACTGAGCCCAGAGTTGTACTTCCCTTGTCCATACGTCCGTTTGCGGTTCTCTATCTGCTGTTTCTTGCCTTCAATCATAAGAGCCCTATATACTAGCTCCTGATAGTTGGTGAATGTTGCCACCATCAACTGCATACTCAGCTTGTCATTCAGCCCCTCCATAAACTTCTCCTGCTTCGCGGCATCTGTGGCCACATCATCTGGGGCATAGTGACCTAACTTGCTGAACTCATCGACGTACTGAGCCACAGTATGGTTTCCCTGGCGTAAGTTGCGAAACTCATGCTTCTTCATGCTCATAGCTCCAGCTGAGACATGTGCAGTGCGGAAGGCCTGCTAAAATTTATCCCAAGTAACATTGGCCACGGGGAAAGTGGTGGTGTAGTTCTCCCACCATGAGGCTGCGGGTCCATCGAGTTGATGTGCGGCAAAGCGTACCTTCTCAGCATCTGTGCAACCTACAGTGGTCAGCTCCCTTCCAATCTTGCGGAGCCAATCATCAGCAACAATCGGCTCGGTGCTACTAGAGAACACCGACAGATTCAACCTCAGAAAGCGGGCTAAGTTGTCGACTGGAGGTGGTGGCAGTGGATTGTTGTTGTTGTTGTTGTTGTTGTTGTTTTAGTAGTAGTAGTAATAGTTGTTGTTGTTGTAGTTGTAGTAGTAGTAGTAGTAGTAGTAGTAGTAGTAGTTGTTGTTGTTGTTGTTGTTGTTGCTATTGCTGTTGCTGTTGTTGTTGTTGCTATTGCTGTTGCTGTTGCTGTTGGTGCTGCTGTTGCTGTTGCTGCTGTTGCTGCCGTTGCTGTTGTTGTTGTTGTTGTTATTGTTGTTGTTGTTGTTGCTATTGTTGTTGCTGTTATTGTTGTTGTTGGTGTTGTTGTTGTTGTTGTTGTTGTTGTTGTTGTTGTTGTTGTTGTTGTTGTTGTTGTTGTTGTTGTTGTTGTTGTTGTTGTTGTTGTTGTTGTTGTTGTTGTTGTTGTTGTTGTTGTTGTTGTTGTTGTTGTTGTTGTTGTTGTTGTTGTTGTTGTTGTTGTTGTTGTTGTTGTTGTTGTTGTTGTTGTTGTTGTTGTTGTTGTTGTTGTTGTTGTTGTTGTTGTTGTTGTTGTTGTTGTTGTTGTTGTTGTTGTTGTTGTTGTTGTTGTTGTTGTTGTTGTTGTTGTTGTTGTTGTTGTTGTTGTTGTTGTTGTTGTTGTTGTTGTTGTTGTTGTTGTTGTTGTTGTTGTTGTTGTTGTTGTTGTTGTTGTTGTTGTTGTTGTTGTTGTTGTTGTTGTTGTTGTTGTTGTTGTTGTTGTTGTTGTTGTTGTTGTTGTTGTTGTTGTTGTTGTTGTTGTTGTTGTTGTTGTTGTTGTTGTTGTTGTTGTTGTTGGTGTTGTTGTTGTTGTTGTTGCCTTGGTTCTGGACTAGCAACTGCATCAAGGCATTCTACTGTTGGATCAACTGAGTGAGCTTCGGTGGAAAGGCGAATGCGGGGTCACGTCTCGGAGGCATCTGATAGGTTTAGAGGGGTGAGAATAGAATAGAGTGAGGTCGAAAGAGAGATTTCACTACCCATATGCACATGAGACAAACACATTCATTTCACACCACTCAATTCAAACAAGATTCATACAATCGATCTAGGCTATCGTTACAAAATCTCATGGACTATTACTATATACATCGAAGAATTCTAATGGCAATATGGTTGTCGATATAACACCCTCGATGCGACTATATCTCCCACGTGTCGAGGCACGACTTACAGGCATAATCGCATTGAAGGCATATGTCGCAAGTTAGGCAATCTTCACAACATCCCACGTAATGTAATCATAAAAGGGGAGATAACATAGTTGGTGAAAGCACAAGTGCTCCCTAAGTGGTTTTGATAATTGATGACAACATATCTCTTGTTGGACTAACATTTCGATCTAGCATGTTTCAGATAAGTTCAACAATGGAGTGGCATGGACTAAAGGTTGTGGGAACTCCTTCAAGATGCTAAGGACAAAGGATTGGCTAAAGCTTCAAGCTCAAGACTCCTCATTTTACATTTTAGTGATCCAAGATCACATTGAGTCTTTAGGAAAAGCCAATACTATCAAGGAGGGATGAGGTGTTGCTTAATGAGCCTCTTGCTTCATGTGCTTAGTGATATGCTCCAAAAACCCTCAACTACTTTCCATATCCACATTTGACCTAAACCCTAAGCCAAACTCGGTCCTACCGATTCTTACTTTCCGGCGCCACCGAGTTTCACTTGTCATAAGCCACTGCCAAACCCTAGCAATTCGGTTCTACCGATAGGGATCTCGGTCTCACCGAGATGGGATTGCAAACTCTCTGTTTCCCTTTCGTAACTTTTCGGTCTCACCGAAAGAGCGAATCGGTCCCACCGAGATTGCAATGTAAATTCAGTGTTTCCCCTTTGTAACTTTTCGGTCTCACCGAAAGAGCAAATCGGTCCCACCGAGTTTGCCTGACCAACTCTCTGGTTAGCTAATTACCAAATTCGGTCTCACCGAGTTTGTGTAATCGGTCTCACCGAGATTACGTTATGCCCAAACCCTAACCATATCGGTCCTACCGAGTTGCATGTCAGTCCCACCGAAAATCTCTAACGGTCACTAGGTTTACATTTTCGGTCCGACCGAGTTTGTTGATTCGGTCCCACCGAGATTGGAAAACTGTGTGTAACGGTTGGATTTTGTGTGGAGGCTATATATACCCCTCCACCTCCTCTTCATTCGAAGAGAGAGCCATCAGAACACATACACCATTCCAACTCATATGTTCTGAGAGAGAACCACCTACTCATGTGTTGAGACCAAGATATTCCATTCCTACCATATGAATCTTGATCTCTAGCCTTCCCAAGTTGCTTTCCACTCAAATCTTCTTTCCACCAAATCCAAATCCTATGAGAGAGAGTTGAGTGTTGGGGAGACTATCATTTGAAGCACAAGAGCAAGGAGTTCATTACCTACACACCATTTGTTACTTCTTGGAGAGTGGTGTCTCCTAGATTGGCTAGGTGTCACTTGGGAGCCTCCGACAAGATTGTGGAGTTGAACCAAGGAGTTTGTAAGGGCAAGGAGATCGCCTACTTCGTGAAGATCTACCGCTAGTGAGGCAAGTCCTGTGTGGGCGATGGCCATGGTGGGATAGACAAGGTTGCTTCTTCGTGGACCCTTTGTGGGTGGTTGCTTCTTCGTGGACCCTTCGTGGGTGGAGCCCTGTGTGGACTCGCGCAACCGTTACCCTTTGTGGGTGGAGCCCTCCGTGGACTCTCGCAACCGTTACCCTTTGTGGGTTGAAGTCTCCATCAACGTGGATGTAGGATAGCACCACCTATCCGAACCACGGGAAAAACATCCGTGTCTCAATTGCGTTTGATTCTCCAAACCCTTCCCTTTACATTCTTGCAAGTTGCATGCTTTACATTCCGCTGCTCATATACTCTTTGCATGCTTGCTTGATATGTATTGTGTGTGTTGAAATTGTGCCTAAACTCCACTTAAACCGAAAAAGCTTAAAAATTGCAACTTTAGCATTAAGTGTCTAATCACCCCCCTCTAGACACATCTACTTCTAGATCCTACAAGTGGTATCAGAGCCAGGTTTCCATTGCCTTGGTTTAATCACCATTGGAGGAAGATGGATGTGTCTACTCTAGGGAGTCTTAGACATAGAGTGCCTATTCTTGATGGAGAGTATTTTCATGAGTGAAAAAATGAGATGCTTGTAATCTTCAATCAATATCATTTGAACAAGTATATTGCTAGCCCTTGTGCATCTCATATTGATCCTTTGCATCCTACCCTAGATGAAGATATTGACATGATTCGCAATCTTAGAACTATTGAGCTCATCATTAGAGGATTGCCCAAAAACTTGATTGCTAGTTTGCCTACTCAAAGTTGTGCCTATACTATATGGAAATTTCTTGAGGAACGATTTCCCGATCATTCCTTGAAAACTTTGGATGAAATTTTCCATAAATTTATTGCCTTGAGTAAGATGAATTCTAGTGATCCTAGTTTTGGTAAATGTCTATTTGAACTTACCAATCTTAAGCATGCTAAAGGAGATGTTGGAATCATAAATGATATCATATTCAACGCTATAAGAATTCATAAAAGTGACCACTTTGATGATCATTTATCTAATGAATTACCCTCTCTAGGAAATGATGAGTCACAAGATCATGATGAACATGAATATTATGATGATGATGATAGTGACTTCGATCTTGATGATGCAATGAGACATTTTGGTCTTATGGCAAATCTTCGGGGATATGAATCAGGAGGAAAGGAATGGGTTCTTGATAGTGGATGTACTGATCATATGACCGGAGATGAAGAGATGTTTCGTGAGCTTGCTGAAAATGACGGCCCTCGAAAATATGTCACCTTTGGTGATAATTCAAAGGGTAAAGTGGTTGGCCTTGGTAAGGTGGCCATCTCACATGATAGTTCCATTCAAAATGTCATGCTCGTTGAATCTCTTGGCTACAACTTACTTTCAGTATCTAGACTTGCTGATTTCGGTTTGAATGTCCTATTTACTGAGGTAGATTGCCAAGTATTTCGTCGAGACAATCATAAAATGGTCTTTACGGGTATGCGTAGAGGTGATCTTTACATTGTCGATTTCTCTAAAAAGGCACAACCTAAAACTTGCTTTGTTGCTAAATCCTCAAAAGGTTGGTTGTGGCATAGACGACTAGGTCACGTTGGCATGAGAAACCTTGACAAGCTTATTAAAGGAAATCATATCCTTGGAGTTAACGATGTCATATTTGATAAGGATAGACTTTGCAGTGCTTGTCAAGCAGGTAAACAGGTTGGAGGAAGACATCCCGTGAAGAACATCATGACCACAAGGAGGCCACTCGAGCTACTTCACATGGATCTTTTTGGTCCCAACGCCTACAAGAGTCTCGGTGGAAATTCTTTTGGTCTAGTTATAGTTGATGATTTTTCAAGATTTACGTGGGTGTTCTTTCTTAATGACAAGTCGCAGGTCCAGAAGATCTTCAGAAACTTCGCTAGGAAGGCCCAAAATCAGTTTGATGTGAAGATCAAGAAGGTTCGGAGTGACAACGGAACGGAGTTCAAGAACGCAAATGTGGACACCTTTCTTGACGAAGAAGGGATTTCACACGAGTTCTCGGCTACGTACACACCTCAACAAAATGGAGTTGTTGAGAGGAAGAACCGGACGCTCATCGAAATGGCAAGAACGATGCTTGATGAATACAAGACGCCAAAGCACTTTTGGGCAGAAGCGGTTGAGACAGCTTGTCACGCAACAAATCGCTTATATCTTCACAAGCTACTCGGCAAGACGGCATACGAGCTTCTCACCGGTAACAAACCCCAAGTTGGATACTTTCGAGTATTCGGCTCAAAGTGCTACATTCTTGATAAGCATCGTCGTTCAAAGTTTGCTCCTAAATCTCATGAAGGTTTTCTACTTGGTTATGGCTCAAACTCTCACACTTACCGTGTCTACAACAATTTCACCCGAAAGGTTGAAGAGACGGTAGATGTGAAGTTTGATGAATCTAATGGCTCGCAAGTAGAGCAATTGCCAATTGATGTAGGAGACAAAGACCCTTCAGAAGCAATTCAAGACTTGTCCATTGGCAAAATTCGTCCAACGGAGGTGAAGGAGAGTACTTCATCCGTCCAAGTGGAAGCTTCTACTTCACGACAAGGTGAACCAAGAATCGACACGGAAGCATCCACAAGTGGGACACACCAAGATGAAGAAAACGAGGAAATACGTCAAGATGAACATCAACAACCTCCTTCTCCACCACGACAAGAGAACGACGACGTCAACAATGAAGAAGGCCAAGAAGAAGAACAAGATGAAGAAGATGTTCAACGAAGACCCAAGCAAAAGCTCTCACGAGTTCGAGCAAGAATTGCCAAAGATCATCCCGTCGAGCAAATCCTCAATGATATACAAACCGGGAGAATCACTCGCTCAAAAACTCGTTTAGCTAACTTTTGTGAAAACTATTCATTCATCTCTAGCATTGAACCTATGAAGGTTGAAGAAGCATTGGAAGATCCGGATTGGATAAACGCTATGCATGAAGAGCTACATAATTTTGAGAGAAACCAAGTTTGGACATTGGTCGAGAAGCCCGACAACAACCACAACATCATTGGTACCAAATGGGTGTTTCGCAACAAGCAAGATGAAGATGGACAAGTGGTTCGCAACAAAGCACGTCTCGTCGCCCAAGGGTACACACAAGTCGAAGGTATGGACTATGGTGAGACGTATGCTCCCGTTGCTAGACTTGAGTCCATTCGCATCTTACTTGCCTATGCTAATCACCATAATATCACCTTGTACCAAATGGACATTAAAAGTGCTTTTCTAAATGGTGAAATAGAGGAGGAAGTTTATGTCAAACAACCTCCCGGCTTTATCAATCCTAAGAAACCAAATCATGTTTACAAACTTCACAAAGCTCTTTATGGTCTTAAACAAGCTCCTAGAGCATGGTATAAATGCTTGACCAAGTTCCTTACTACAAGTGGTTTTGAAATTGGTAAAATTGATTCTACTCTTTTTACTAAAAGGGTTAATGGAGAACTATTTGTATGCCAAATTTATGTTGATGATATCATATTTGGTTCAACTAACCCTCTCTTTAGTGAAAAGTTTGGAAAGCTAATGTCAGAGAAGTTTGAGATGTCTATGATGAGTGAACTCAAATTCTTTCTCGGGTTGCAAATCAAGCAAACTAAGGAAGGTACATTTGTCTCTCAAACAAAGTACACCAAGGACTTATTCAAGAAGTTCAATATGCAAGAATGCAAAGGTATGTCTACACCCATGCCTACTAGTGGACATAATGATTTAACCAAAGATGGTGAACCGGTTGATCAAAAGGTTTATCGCTCTATGATTGGTTCATTGTTATACCTATGTGCTTCACGTCCCGATATTATGCTAAGTGTGTGCATGTGTGCACGATATCAAGCTGCTCCTAAAGATTGTCATCTTAAGGCTGTGAAAAGGATAGTGAGATATTTAATCCATACACCAAATTTTGGCATTTGGTATCCTAAGAGGTCTTCTTTTGATCTTGTTGGCTATTCTGACTCGGATTATGCCGGAGACAAGGTTGATAGAAAGTCCACTTCGGGTACTTGTCAATTTCTTGGTAGATCTCTTGTGTCTTGGTCTTCCAAGAAACAAAACTCGGTATCCTTATCCACCGCCGAAGCGGAATACATTGCCGCTGGTTCATGTTGTGCTCAATTACTTTGGATGACCCAAACTCTTAAAGATTATGGGATTTATGTGAAACATGTTCCACTGCTTTGTGACAATGAAAGTGCTATCAAAATTGGTCATAATCCTATACAACATTCTCGAACTAAGCATATTGAAGTTCGTCATCATTTCATTCGAGATCATGTTGCTAAGGGTGACATCAATCTTAAGCATGTTCGCACCGATAAGGAATTAGCGGATATATTCACTAAACCACTTGATGAGAAAGTGTTTTGCAGGTTGAGAGGAGAATTGAACATCATTGATGCTTCGAACTTGGAGTAGAAACTCCATTGGATACATGCAAGACATGAGCTTATGACTAATCCATGATATATCTCTTATGATAACTATCTTATGTCTTGGATATATTTGCACCTTGCATGTTGTCTAACCCATGTAGGTGCTTGGTTGAATCTAATTCCATGAGATTGCGACTCACTCACATCTTGAGCAATCTCTACAAGACCAAGACTCTACACAATAGTGGTTGAAGACAAGGAAGCACAAAACCATTCAAACATATCCTTTGACAAATTCTATGTTAAGCCTCATGATTGTCATTTTTGGATACACAAGTGCTCTTCCTTGCAAGAACTAACCCATGTAGGTAGATGAACTCAAACTCCAAGTGGTGCTCCCAACTCTTGATGAGCTACATCAACCTTGAGCACCCACACAAGTTCAACTACATGAGCAAGAACCACACCACCACCCAAGGTATGTTATTCCATCTTAGAGAAGCTTTACTCCAAGACATGAGTCAAAGCAACTCAACAAGATGTGAATACATCAAGATGCTTAAACGAAAAATGGTAACCCCATTTTGAGCTTAAACGATGAGTATGACCTATGATCAAGTGTTCTCACTTGACTCCTAAGTCAATATACTCTAACATAGGTGACTATGTCACCGCCCAACTCTAGATGAAGTTCTCGTGCGTTCTTTTCTGTGTTATTGCATTTGTCTCATGCATGTTTATTTTCTTTCTCTTTTTCAAAAAAAAACTTCATCTAGATCTTTCAGTTTCTTCTCTTTGTTTATGTTCTGCATTTTCTGCATTTAATTCCTTGCAAATCCTTCAGGTAATTCATTGCAAATCTTTGTGAGATCCTACATGTCTAGTGAGCTAAGGCGACAAGTGTTTTTCTCTGTGTGAACTCGGTTTCACCGACTTGTAATTTTCGTTCCAACCGAATCCCTTCGGTACTACCGAAACATGCCACTCGGTGCCACCGATTTCGCAACAGGAAAAACAGTTTGCCACATATTCTATATTTCTTCTGATCCAGCTCTACTCAATGAATCTTGTCCTCTACAAGCATCATAGTTTTATTCCCTGCTTTGTAATGAATCTCAAGGACCAAACCTATTCGACGGATTCCAGGAAAAACCTTCTTGGAAATTGATGTCAAAGGGGGAGAGAGAGATCACATCAAAGCTTATCATCAGGGAGAGAGAGATCACATCAAAAGCTTATCACCTACAAAGGAGAAAGTACTAAGGGGGAGAGAAAGTACTAAGGGGGAGAGAATACTCAAGGATCCCATATATTAAGGGGGAGAAAGAAATCTCCAAGGGGGAGAGAATACTCAAGGATCCCAGATGCTTGATGTTCAAGAGGAGAGATGCCACATGTCTTTTTGGGGCAAAGACATGTTCATATGAACTCATTTGAATTAAGTTCTATTCATATCTTTCAACCCTGATTTTCTGTTTCCTATCTTCTCCCAATATCCCATGTAAGATTCAAGGGGAGCAAGACACCTAAGGGAAAGAAATCAGTCAAATTCATTGCATATCTTTATTCTTGGGGACATGTTGAATTCATGTGGTACCTTGTACTCACTCTCTACATGTCATCCCAGTCTTGGTATTCTTGTGGTTTCTTTTGTTTGCTCTGGCTAGTGGACATACCTGTGTTATCTAACCTTGTTTGTGCAGGTTCATTCCATCCTAAGCCAACTCAAGACCACAAGGTAAGTATATGCATCAAAATCATGAGTATGAGGAGTTCTTTCTTATGTGCAAGAAGGACTCATGAGCATGAAGGTATTTTCCTTGTTAATATTTTACTCTGATGCATATGGCCAAGATGCATGTAACACATTGCCTACTCTGTCATGGTTATGCTCTCACATGCCTCTATATTTCATATTTACATGAGTGCATACATGTAGGGGGAGCCTATGCTTGTTACATGTCCTTCCAAAGCTTTACTTGCTGCTCTTTATATCTTTATCTAAAGCTTTGATGTATGTTGCCATCAATTACCAAAAAGGGGGAGATTGAAAGCACAAGTGCTCCCTAGGTGGTTTTGATAATTGATGACAACATATCTCTTGTTGGACTAACATTTCGATCTAGCATGTTTCAGATAAGTTCAACAATGGAGTGGCATGGACTAAAGGTTGTGGGAACTCCTTCAAGATGCTAAGGACAAAGGATTGGCTAAAGCTTCAAGCTCAAGACTGCTCATTTTACATTTTAGTGATCCAAGATCACATTGAGTCTTTAGGAAAAGCCAATACTATCAAGGAGGGATGAGGTGTTGCTTAATGAGCCTCTTGCTTCATGTGCTTAGTGGTATGCTCCAAAAACCCTCAACTACTTTCCCATATCCACATTTGACCTAAACCCTAAGCCAAACTCGGTCCTACCGATTCTTCCTATCCGGCGCCACCGAGTTTCACTTGTCATAAGCCACTGCCAAACCCTAGCAATTCGGTTCTACCGATAGGGATCTCGGTCTCACCGAGATGGGATTGCAAACTCTCTATTTCCCTTTCGTAACTTTTCAGTCTCACCGAAAGAGCGAATCGGTCCCACCGAGATTGCAATGTAAATTCAGTGTTTCCCCTTTGTAACTTTTCGGTCTCACCGAAAGAGCAAATCGGTCCCACCGAGTTTGCCTGACCAACTCTCTGGTTAGCTAATTACCAAATTCGGTCTCGCAGAGTTTGTGTAATCGGTCTCACCGAGATTACGTTATGCCCAAACCCTAACCATATCGGTCCTACCGAGTTGCATGTCAGTCCCACCGAAAATCGGTCCTATCGTCACTAGGTTTACATTTTCGGTCCGACCGAGTTTGTTGATTCGGTCCCACCGAGATTGGAAAACTGTGTGTAACGGTTGGATTTTGTGTGGAGGCTATATATACCCCTCCACCTCCTCTTTATTTGAAGAGAGAGCCATCAGAACACATACACCATTGCAACTCATATATTCTGAGAGAAAACCACCTACTCATGTGTTGAGACCAAGAAATTCCATTCCTACCATATGAATCTTGATCTCTAGCCTCTCCAAGTTGCTTTCCACTCAAATCTTCTTTCCACAAAATCCAAATCCTATGAGAGAGAGTTGAGTGTTGGGGAGACTATCATTTGAAGCACAAGAGCAAGGAGTTCATTACCTACACACCATTTGTTACTTCTTGGAGAGTGGTGTCTCCTAGATTGGCTAGGTGTCACTTGGGAGCCTCTGACAAGATTGTGGAGTTGAACCAAGGAGTTTGTAAGGGCAAGGAGATCGCCTACTTCGTGAAGATCTACCGCTAGTGAGGCAAGTCCTGTGTGGGCGATGGCCATGGTGGGATAGACAAGGTTGCTTCTTCGTGGACCCTTTGTGGGTGGTTGCTTCTTCGTGGACCCTTCGTGGGTGGAGCCCTGTGTGGACTTGCGCAGCCGTTACCCTTTGTGGGTGGAGCCCTCCGTGGACTCTCGCAACCGTTACCCTTTGTGGGTTGAAGTCTCCATCAACGTGGATGTAGGATAGCACCACCTATCCGAACCACGGGAAAAACATCTGTGTCTCAAATTGCGTTTGATCTCTCCAAACCCTTCCCTTTACATTCTTGCAAGTTGCATGCTTTACATTCCGCTGCTCATATACACTTTGCATGCTTGCTTGATATGTATTGTGTGTGTTCAAATTGTGCCTAAACTCCACTTAAACCAAAAAAGCTTAAAAATTGCAACTTTAGCATTAAGTGTCTAATCACCCCCCTCTAGACACATCTACTTCTAGATCCTACAGTTGGCTTACACTCGCCACATCAAACAAGTACATAAATAACATTACATCATCCAAACACTCATGGCCCGCCTACGGCGCCAAAATAAAAGATAACCCAACATGCGACACGGTCCCGATCACCCCCAACTGGGCACCACTACTGATCATCAGGAAAGGAAACATAGTAACGTTGAGAGTCTTCGTCGAACTCCCACTTGAGCTCAAACGCGTCTCCTGGAGCGGAATCATCAGGCCCTGCATCTGGTGTAATAGTAATCTGTGAGCCATAGGGACTCAGCAATCTCGCACCCTCGCGATCAAGACTATTTAAGCTTATAGGTATGGCAAGGTAAATATGTGGAGCAGCAGCAAGCAACTAGCAGATATGGTGGCTAACTTATTCGCAAAAGAGAGCGAGAAGAGGAGGCAAAGCGCGAGCGAGAAACTAGAGAACAACCTGCGCAAGCATTAATCCAACACCGTGTCCACTTCCCGGACTCTGCCGAGAATAGGCCATCACGGTAACACACTCAGTTGATTCATTTTAATTAAGTTAAAGTTCAAGTTATCTTCAACCGTACATTAACAAATTCCCATATGCCCATAACCGCGGGCACGGTTTTCGAAAGTTCAAATCCCTGCAGGGGAGTCCCAACTTAGCCCATGACAAGCTCTCACGGTCAACGAAGGAATAGACCTCCTCCCAAGACGTTCCGATCAGACTCGGTATCTCGGTTATTCAAGACACTTCGACAGGTTAAAACAAGACCAGCAACACCGCCCGAATGTGCCGACAAATCCCGATAGGAGCTGCACATATCTCGTTCTCAGGGCACACTCAGATGAGCAAGACGTCGGGTAGTCCAGCCCAGAGTTGCCCCTGGTAGCCCCGGACATTGCTCAGTTGGACCAACACTTAGAGGAGCACTGGCCCGGGGGGGTTAAAATAAAGATGACCCTTGAGTCTGCAGAACCCAAGGGAAAGAAAAGGCTAGGTGGCGAATGGTAAAACCAAGGTTGGGCATTGCTGGAAAAGCTTTAATCAAGGCGAACTATCAAGGGGTTCCCATTATAACCCAACCGCGTAAGGAACGCAAAATCCGGGAACATAACACCGATATGACGGAAACTAGGGCGGCAAGAGTGGAACAAAACACTAGGCGAGATGGCCGAGCTTTCCACCCTTTACCAAGTATATAGATGCATTAAGATAACATGGCAATATAATGATATCCCAACAAGTAAATAAATGTTCCAACAAGGAATGGCCTTCAGTCTTCACCTGCAACTAGCAATGGTATAAGAGGGGCTGAGCAAAGCGGTAACATAGCCAATCAACGGTTTGCTAGGACATGGTGGGTAGAGGTTTGACATGGCAATTTGGGAGGCTTGAAAGCAAGTGGTAGGCATCATAGCATTGGCATAGCAAAAGAGCGAGCAAACTAGCATAGCAAAGATAGTAGTGATTTCGAGGGTATGATCATCTTGCCTGCACAGTTGTCACAGTTGACTGGATCCTCGAAAGCAAACTCAACGGGATCCTCGTTAGCGAACTCGTCTCCCGGCTCTACCCAAACAAGACAAACAAGCAACAAGGACACAATCAACCACGTGCAAGGATCAAACAAGATGATGTAAAGATGATATGCTATGCGGGATGCGGTGCGGGATGCATATGTAAGATGTGATAGGAAATGCAAGAACCTGGCCTCAACTTGGAATTCCAAGTGTGCCACTAGAAAGATGAGATGAAATCGCTTGAAAACGATATACAGAACGCCGGAATCGGAGTTACGGTTTTGGAAATGGCAAGCGATTCAAATATGACACCAGTCTGCGATTTACAGCAAGTAGCCATCTAAATGCAATGAAATGAACATGCTACAGCACCCAAAAATGACAACAAAATACATGGCAGGGATGCATTCAAGATGCTTAACAAAAATCTAGCACTGATCTACGGCCAAATCATCCATTAACAGGTTCAAACAAGCATGGCAAAAATGCATATGGCAAACAGATCTCAGACTTAGTGAAATTAACACTTGTCTGGAATTTCAGATCAGGTAGCCCTCTTCGGAGCCACAAAACTACATGCTACAGGGCCTGAACATGGCAAAGTAAAGCATGGCATGGAGCTACTCAAAGAGCTTAACAAAAGTCCCTTAGTGACCTTGAGCCAAAAGGGATCAGAAAATACAATTGCAAGCATGTGAACATAGCAAAAACATAATCAGTTTTCAGACTTAGTGAAAACTGACACATGCTGAAACATAACTCAAGTAGGCATGTTTACGAGCTCGATGCACTCACTACGGTGCAAGTCATGAAAAGCTAAGCATACATCTATCAAGAACACACAAAATGCAAGCTAGACATGGCAAGAAAAATAGCATAGCATGCACGGATCAACAACAACATCATCGGCAAAATTGCAAACAAGTTGACAATCTGCCCAGATTCACAAAGTAGCAAAAGTAGAGCTCGATTGACTCAAGCTAGGGTGCTCCATAAATACAAACAAAGACATGGATGGATAGAGCACTACAAGATTAACAAAACATCCTTACTGATCATCCTCAAAAGAGGCACGGATCACTAGGAAACAACATGAACATATGGCCATATGAGATAAACAGATCAAGGACTTAGTACAATTGCTAAGTCCCTGAAAACAGAATTAACAAGTGCACCACTTTGCAAGCTTGTGCTAGTCACCACACACATCACAAAAATACATGGGTTGCACCTCTGGAAAGATGACAAAGCCCTTAACAAAACATATGTAGAACTCATGGGCATAGCATGCACATATTAATCATGGCAAAAATGACAAAAACCTAAATGGAGTAGCAGATCTGACAATTATCTCTAGTAGCCCTCTTCTAACAGCATTTCGGGCATCAAGATGAACTCAAATGAAAATGATTCAATGGAATGAAATGATGTACTCTCTAAGATGAACATTTTGATATGCTATATGCATGAATCGGAGCTACGGATGCAAAGTTACGGGGCTGAGAACATGAGCATATGGATCTGTGATTTCGGGACATAGACGAAAAAAAATCACCCCGAGATCTAGGGTTTGACCCGGCGCAGAAATCGAGGCGGGACCGGCGAGGAACTGTTCACCGGCGGGGATGGAGCTCGCCGGAACTGGCGTTGATGAGGGAGGAGGCGGCCGGAGCGGCGCCGGCCCGGATCTGAGGCAGCGGAGGCACGGGAGGGCGGCGGCGACTGGAGCGAGGCGGCGGCGGCCGGTGGGTCGACGGCGACCGGCGCGG